>NW_006263711.1:224012-238287 GCF_000469605.1 Apis dorsata | reverse complement strand
AAAAAAAAAAAAAAAAAAAAAAAAATGTATCAAAAACGATGAAGAAAATAATTTTCGCAAGAACTAATCTCCCATCTTAATTTTCCGAGATTGGAATAATTATACCGACAGATCTCTCTTGAAACACGAGATTACTTCGTAAAAGATGAGTAATTAATGTAAAATTCTAATTAGAATTTACTGTCCAGATAATTCGAACTTTTTGATTCTATCATGTCAACAAGGATTAATTTCGATACTTTTGAAACAAAATGTTAGACGGTAGATAATGGCCACAACGAAATAAGCGGTTTAGTAGAAGGGTACTAGTAGTCAGAGTGAAAAATACCGCGGGGAATCCCGTGATTTGTCCGATGGAAAATTATATTGCATCGAGCAAATTATGACTAATGCCAAGAGAATAATTAATCTCATTTTTCTACGGAATCACGATACCATGATATTTTACGATGGAAAAAATAAAGTAATGATTATCTTAAGTATTTAAGTGAAAAATTTACTGTAAAAATAAAAGATCTCTCAGTTTTTAAAATAAAAGAAAATAAAAGAAAGACGTGAATAAAGTTATTAAAAAAAAAATTATCGAATATAAAAATTCTAGTGAAAATATGAAATTTAACGTTTAAATTTAAAAAATTATTTTGCAATAAAAATGATATATTCTCGTTCTTTTAAACAAGAATTCCAAAAACAGGCTGATTTTAAAGGTATGAAGATATGAAAATGAAAATGAAAGCTTCATGTAGAAATTTTTCATATAAATTCAAATTCGTTCAACCTGCGACCAATTAATATCGTAAATTTGTTGAAAATTCAAATATTTTATCCAAATGAACGGAAAATAATTAAAAATGAAGAGGAGAAAAGAACATATTCGTGTATGAAAATCTTTGGATTTTTTCCTCCTTTTTTTTTTTTATTCCCATGTAATATAATTCCCTCGTGCATAACGCGAGAATTTTATGCATGGCTACTTCAAAAATTCGTGAAAAAGAGATTAATCTATTCAAATGAAATTTGTGGATATTCGTATAAAATGATAATATACAGGATCATCGACATATACAAATATTCTATGTTCCATTCGAATACAAGCTTGAAGAAGTTTCAAGTTTCATTATCGATTATCTTATTCTTTCTATTTCTCCAAATATTATTCATATTTTCTAACCTTGTTTAATATTTTTGCAAACTATTTTATGGAAAATATCTTGTTCTTCTTACATCCAAAACTATAAACATATCAATTTTTCTGTACTTCCTGAATTCTTTAGTTTTCTTTTTTAAAAAAGGAAACGAATTATATCTTTTTGTTCTCAATTTTATTAGTGGCATTATAATTAATAATTATTTAATTAAAATTCATTCAAATTATACATATTTATATTTAATTACGAATTACCATAATTTATCAAATCATGTTTATGATATTAATATTTATAAGGAAACATTACGCATCAATTCTCGCTTGAATAAATTTCCTACTCTAGAAATGCTGAAATAAACGTTATTTGTAACAAGTTAATATAATTTTAATATAATTTTTATGCTTTTTATTTTTTATTTTAAATGTAGCAACATTTTATAATTATGAGATTATTCTAATCAAATTATTATAGTTTATCTATTATAATTTTTTCTCTGAAAAAAATAATAAATATAATTAATATATTTAAACAATTATAAATTATGAAAGTAATATATTATTTAAAAAAAACAATAAAAAATGATATAATAATAGTAATAATAATAATACAATAATAACAATAATACAAATAATATAATATTTATATGTAATTGAACATATTTTATTCGTATTTAATATTTTCTAATCTCGTTTATAAAATAATAAAGAAAAAAATGTAAATCTAGAAGATATTATCCAATCCAATTGAAATACTAAGTAATTATATTTTTAATAAATACCACTATATCTTACTATAATATATCTTACTACAATAATTTAATGCTTTTTATTATATATTTTATTCGCGTTTTAAAATACGTCAAGAAATGAATCAAGGTAAGATATAAAAATAAATTCATTATTTATAATAGGCAACAAGTATTCTTTTATTACTATCAGTTTTATAAAATGATATTTATAAGGTAAAAAATTTCTTAAATAATCTAACAATTAATATGTGATATTTAAATAATTTTCATACCTATAATAAATTTTCATACGTTCAAACTGAAGATATATTTTCATTCGACTTATTCAGAATATGTTTTACGCTGTATTGATAAATAGCAGTATTAATTTTCTTTAGTCTATCAATTTCTTCCTTCATCTCAACAAGTTTCTGCGAATTTGAATCCTCTAATCTTGTCAGATCGACATTTTTTTCCGTATATAATTCGAAATTTAAAATATCCGCCAAATTTTGATTGTTTGAAATTACATCGATAGAACTTTCTTTTCCAGTATCATCAGATATTCTCTGTAGATTACACAATTGCAAGCATGGTTTAAGATTAGTGACCCGGAAATTCTCATAATATTTAGCAAAGAATGCTGCAGTGATTGGTCCCTTGTGATTGATTGTTCGAAGAATCTGATGACTGGCTATATCCCAAACATGAACCTCACCGCTTATCGAGCCTGACAGCAGATATCGACAGTCGATCGATATCGACAACGATACTACGGTCGATTTGTGTCCCTGGAAAACTATCACGCCCTCCGAATTTCCGTCTTTCCGTATCTGCACATGATGTTCTATTCCACGTGGTGGCTCGTGTAAATTGAATCGATATATGTCACCGTCGGTACAACCCACAAATAAATCACTTTCACGGATGTTCATGGAAATGGAAGTGAGCGGTACGTCGAACACAAAGGTGAGCAATAGCGATCCACTACTAGGATCGTAAATGTTGCATGTTCGATCAAGAGATACGGAACACAGTCTTCCTCGTGATCCGGCATGGCCGAATTGTAGATCTTTTATTGGTAACGAATGATGAGAGAAAGCATGCAATGGCGTAGGTTGTTCGTCATTCAACACGCGATATAACGACCAAACAAATACTAAACCATCTTCAGCGCCACTGGCAAAAAGTGAACCGTCTTTAGTAAACGATAAACAACTCACTGTTTGATAATGTTGTGATAAATTTTTTAACAATCGTCCATTACAAGATTGCCAAATAAATAATTTTTCAGAAATTGCTGCAACAATGTAAGCACTATTCGGTGTAAATTTCAGAGCAGTAACTTTACCCGGTGTTGTTAATCTGAGGTTAGAGACAGGAGAGTGATCGTTGAGTGGCCAAACATATATACGCGGTTTTGTTAAATCAGCACCTACTATATAACTATCATTTAAAAGTTGAAGAGTTCGATGACTAAGAGTACCAGCATTTTTGTAGGTCGATAAAATAGAACCTGTCCGATGATCCCACACGGCAGCATTCCAATGTTCATTATTAGTGTCACTAGTCACTATAATTTCCCTTGTATCAGCAATTCGTGACATTTTTGTAATATTATTATATTTAAAAATTATTAGAATTATTTTAATTTTAACATGACTTTTTAAATATAAACGTATCTTCTTTTTCTTGCTTTTTAATTGAATTGTAAATTTTCCGTAAAACACGTGTATTACACTAGGTTAGATTTACAAAGTATATGAAGTATAATACGCCATAGAGTATAACATTTCTAGAACAGTTCATCGATATATTTCTTACACTAGAAAAACGATTAATTAATATTAATAATTCTATGAAATATATGAATTAATTAATAATAAAATATATGGATTAAACAATATGGACTAAATAAATAATTTAAAAAAAAATTTTTTATTATATTTTTTATGAAGAATCTGTGTGTATGTGTATATATACGTATGTATGTAATATATGATAATGTATAACAATTAAAAAATTAACTTTCAATTGATCATAATTTATCCTTATTAATTTATATTATTTATATGAAATGATTTAAATATTTTAACAAGAGAAAGATATAATGTAAAAATTATTCAATAACAAAGTTTATAACTGAAGATATATACATATATATATATACATTTACTATATGTATATATATTTTGATAATATTACAATTTTAAGTCTTATATATTTTTATATATATATATTTTAAGGATATTTAGAATATTTAAAAAAAGATTTATTATTTTTTATACAGTTTATTCATATTACAAATATAAATTACTTTAATGGAATAAATCTTGACGAATGAGTAGCACCAATACCTGGTCTACCATGCTTTACAGGTTTATAAGTAACAGAAAATTCTCCCAAATAATGACCGATCATTTCGGGTTTAATTTCAACTTGATTAAATGTTTTACCATTATAAACACCAACAATTGAACCTACCATTTCTGGTACAATAATCATATTACGTAAATGAGTTTTAACAATTTCTGGTTTTTCATTCGGTGGTGTTTCCTTTTTCGCTTTACGTAACTTTTTTACCAAAGCCATGGATTTTCTTTTTAAACCATGAGAAAATCGTCTTCGAGCACGGGCATGCATTAAAACCATAAGCTGTTCACTGGAGTAAATATGTAAATAATAATTAAAAAATAAAAATATATATATTTTATGAAATACAAAATCTTACTTTGGCATATCAAGAAGTTGATCGAGATCAACTCCCCGAAAGGTAAACTTTCGGAAAGTCCTCTTTTTCTTTTGAGTTTCTTCTGCCTGAAAATTATGAATATATAAGAGGTTATGTTACGAAAATATTTATTTTAAAATATAAAATATTTTACGTATTAATATTATATCTTTCAAATAAAAAAATACATATATCTTATTCTAAGATATTTATTTCTATTTTTTTATGCTAGATGAAAAAGATTTTATTGGATATATTTATCACATCATACCTCAGCCATGTTTTCAGGTTTTGAGAGAAACGACAACAAGAAACAGCGCCCTTCGTTCTATACTGTGATCGATTTTGACACTAACTAAATATTACTAGATAAAAATTTAATGTAAATTTATAATGTATATTTATTGATTTCTATTTTTTAAATATCCCATTTAAATTATATTATAAAATTAGCTTTATACATATTAATTTAAAAATATTTTAATGTCACTTTATATTTTATATTTTTTTTAAGTAAAAATATACTATACATCTCTAGCTTTTAGTAACATATAGTGTTTTTAATATTATAAATACAATATTACTTCATTTGTATATAATGAACTAGATTTCTTTTTACTTTTGTTTTTATAATGTATGTGGATAATAATTTTTAATAATTTTCATTATCATGTCATATTTATTTCACTTGTTATTTTTAATCCGTATTATGGAATCAATATTAATTTTCTTCTAAACTATTGTAAATCTATAATTAAAAGATTGATAACTCGTTTGAAAAATATTACATATTGGAATGTATATGAGATATCAATATTAATTTATTTTATAGAATAATAATTTTATAAAAAAATCTATAAATTTGAAATTTGAAATAAAATATTTTTGTTTTTTAAATTTTTCAATAAATATATTAGATTTATTGTTTTTTAACTTTGTTTAATTTTTGTTTCATGTTTTTTTTATTGGAAATTATTCACATATATTCAAAAAATAAATAAATAGAAATATATATATCATATTTATGTTATTTATTTACTTTTTTAATAAGTAAAATTTTGTACATTGAATGAAAAATAAAATACAAAACAAATGTTAGAAACTTTCAGTAAATTATATCTTTATAATAATATTATATAATTAAAATTAAAATATATGCATTTTAATATGTCATATGTAATTAATTACATATACTTTATAAATATTTTATTATTTTATTTCCATTATTATAAATAATGGATTAAGAAAATATTTACTTATAAGCAGTAGATAGAAATTGTGAAATATTTCCAAATTTATTTCAAAAGTAGCATGTGCTGCAAAATTATACATATTTAAAACTTTTTTCATTTTTTTTATTTTTCCATGCACTATTTATTACACATGCAATCAATTCCATTTTCTGTTTTTCAGTTTCTTGTTCAAAAATTTAGATCTTTAACTTATATAAATTTAATGATTTTTATTAATAAGAAAATTGCTTATATAATATAATTTAATAATAATTGATATTTATATATTTTCTATTTTTAATTAAATTAATAAAAAACTTATATTTTTTTAAATCAATTTTCTCTTCATATATTATCATTTTTAAACTAATTAGTTAAATTTCTACGATTCTTTAAATTATTTGCATCATTTAACATAGAAATTATTTCCTTTTACAATATGTATAATCATACATATATTATATGTTTGATCAATTACTTTTTTCAATTATTATTGAATCAGATTTTAATATTTTCAAAAATCTAATTTTATAAACAAATTGATTACATAATTTCATATTTCGTATTTCATCTGGAATTGCTTCCATTATTCCATCAAGCAATAGATTGTTGCTTCAACTCGTTATATGTTGTTATTGTAATGTTAATTCTCTCTTTTTATTATAATTTAAAAAACAAGAATAGAAAATTATGATAAAATTTTGTGCATTTATTGTGAATAAATGATTTTATAATATGAAAAACATTTAAAAAAAAATGTTTTAAAATTAAATGTAATAATTTTTAATTAAAATTATTATTTTAAAATTTTATTTTAAAATTAATATTATTAAAATGTATAATTATTATTTTTTATTATTTATCAATTTATTTTACATCAAATGCTTCAAAATTTTAAATTTTAATAATTTTATAATTATTTTCTTTAAAAATTTCATCCAAATTCACAAAATTTATATTTAATTTATGAAATGATTTAAATATTTTAATAAATAATTCAAATGTATGTAAAAATAATGTAAAAATTTCATTAAAAACAAAATTTTTTAAAATTTCGAAATTTAATTTTAAATTTCTTACTTAAACAAAATTTAATTTTAATCTTTCATATACGAGATTATATTACAATTTTATAACAATAATCTTCTATATACTAAAAGTGTATTTAAAGAGTACTTGAAATATTTAGAAAAAAAGATTTGTTAATTTTTATATATTTTATTTACATTACAAATATAAGTTATTATAGTAAAATAGATTTTGAATTAATATTTGATTTATTCTTCTTTACAAGTTTATAAGTAACAGAAAACTCTTTGAATCACCACTTTGATTTAATTTAATTAAATGTTTTATCATTGAAAACGGCAATAATTGATCCATTTTTAATATTATAATCATAATACGCAAATAAGTTTTAACAATTTTCGGTAGTGTTTCTTTTTTTGCTTTTTTGCTTACGCAACTTCTTTACTACAGCAAAACTACGTAAAGCAAAAAAAGAAACACCAACGAATAGATTTTGTTTTTAAATTATGAGAGAATTGCCTATCGATATATAACATAAGCTATACGCTGAAACAAATATGTAAATTTAAATGATAAATTATATGTTACTCAAAGATTTATTGTTTTTTTAAGTAAATTTTTTAAAACATAAAATTTTTATTTTCGAAATTAATTCTTTAAAAACTTTTGTCTTTTTCTTTTAGCATAAGAGGTTATGTTATAACCGGAAAGTATTTATTTTTACACATTAATATTATATCTTTCAAACGAAAATATCTATATATTATTTTAAGATATTTATTTTTTTATCTTTTTATATTAGATCGAAAATATATCGGATAGATTTATTATTTCTATTAGGCATAGTCATATTTTCAATTTTTCAGAGAAAAAACAAATAAACACTTTTCGTTCTATACAATGATTGATTTCGGCACTAACTAAATATTACTAGATGAAAATCTAATAAATAAAAAATTTAAATGTTGACTTCTATTATTTAGAAGAATATCATTTGAATTATATTATAAAATTATATTAAGTTGAATTTCAGTTTTAATAATATACATAACTTTGAAAGTTTTTTCCCAAATTGATAAAATTTGGTGAATAGATTTCAAAAATCACAATTTTAATATTAAGAATATAAATAATATCGAAGTTATGCATGTTTAAAAATGCTTTATTTTATGGGTTACATTAATTTATAATAATAAATATATATAGTCATTAAGTTTATAAATATAATATATATTTATATGAAATGATTATTATGAAATTATTGAAATTATTATTTGATAGTATTTATATGAAATATTATTAGAATTTATAAGGAATATATTTTTATTTATACCATACTACATTTATATTATATAATATTGAATATAAATCATCACGTAATTTTATATGTTTCGATTATTTTATATATATTTCATTACAATGAGTAAAAAAAATATTAATAATAAATTTGAATTATTTTGTTTTCTTGTTATTATATAAATACTTCTTATTTCATAATATTATTCTATTACTTAATGTTACATCATGGAGAAAATAACTATGTTGTTAATCTATGATCCATGTTTCAAAACACAAATGTGTAAATCAACCACAAGTTTCTTGACTGACCTTGATAGTGATTATATATCATAATTGTAATTTTCAAGAATTAAACTGAAACGTGACGGATTGTCTATATTGCCTTTTTTATAGAATAATTTAGTTTTGTTATATTGGCCTTTTAGATGTTTGATATTTGATAACATAACCAATAAGAGGCTACTAGAGTGTGAAACAATATTTGTTTCATTTTTCTCATGGGCTTTATCGATGATGAATTACAAGAAATATCAAAACTTTGTCAAAATGTTGTTGATGGTAGTCGCCTCGTTTCTTGTGTACGCACGATGGTGCGAGTGGAAATAACGTATGTTTAATTTTTTTAAATTATGTCTATAATATAATTTATAGATAATGTTGTAAATTTTTTAACTTATTTATAATATTTATTAAAACCACAGAAAAACAAAGTTCAAAACAATTGTTGCGTGCATCCAATTTTCTAAAGACTATCCCTATACTCCATTATTAATTGAATTGAAAAGCAAAACTCTATCTGTGAAATTGCTTGATGGTTTAACAGAAGTCTGTGAAAAGGAATGCAAAAAATTATTAGGAAAAGCTCAGGTAAATAATTGAATTTACTAATTGAAACAATGTGAATCTATATGAATTTATTTTCATAGGTGTTGCCAATATTAAAATTCATTCGTAACTTTATTGATGAAAATCCATTAATTTGTTGCTATGATGAAATCTCAGCCATAAAAAATATTTTAGAAAATAGTGATGAATTAAAATTGAAACAAAAACATTCTTGTATTGGTTTGAAAGTTCAGCAAGGATTATATTATTTCAAGGCTAAAATTGAAGTACCAGATAATTATCCAATTGCTTGCGTAAAGTGTGTGTCATTGATAATGATTTAAAATATTAATTTTAATAATAATTAAATAATTTAAATAATAATTAAATAAAAGTACATTTCTTTGAATAATTTTTTTAAAATATTTAGATTGGAAGATGCGGATACAAATTTTCCTCCATTGTTTACACGTCACTTCATTGGTCAAGGAAAAGAATTAGCTAGACAATGTGTAGAACCACCACTTAATAAAAAACAACAAATACCTTTTACACCTTCACCATCCTTAAAAGTTGTTACTACTTTCCTTATAAAGTATGTTTATTCATTAATATTTATAATATATTAATATTATTATTATTCTGATTGAATTTTATTATCCAGGTGTGTAAAAACATTACCACAAGAACGTTGTCAATCATGCAGACAAATATGTTTGCCAGCCAATCCAGAAAATGCAGAAATAAACGAAACTGCAAATATGCATGTAGAAAGACTTTATTGTGGACATTTGTTTCATTTACAATGTCTTGTAACATTCATGAAAACTCCTCCATTCCATGGTAACTATTATTGTTATAATTAACTTTCATTTTTATTTTCATATTATAAATAATATTTTATATTTTATTATAGGGGGTAAAAAATGTCCAACTTGTGGACAACGTATTTATCACGAAAAATGGGGAGTAAGCGATAAACTTGCGGAAGAACGTTGGGCACATCAACAAGCCCGAGCAAGAGAACTAGCAGAGGTAGAAGATTTCTTCAATTGAAATCGATAATTTTATTTGAATCATATCTTAATAAGTGGTATTCCTACATAAAATGCAATATCATAATGATTCATTATCATGGATAAGAGTTTAAAGAAAAAAAAAAGTAAGAGAAGTGTAGGAAAATATCAAATTTTGTAAAATATTATTTATAATTCTACGCGTTTTTTAACATTCGCGATCGAATGTATGTAGGCCAGTTAAGAGAAGGTATTTTTAATACCGTGAAATCTCTATTATAATATATACCAAACGATTTATATTTATATTACACTTTATAATAACTTTTCCTTAATATGGTGCTATTACTTTAAACTATTCATTTTTTATCGAATTAATATTTAAAAATTTCGTAATAAGATTTTGACTAAAAAATTCATTTAATGATTTTTTATAATTCTCTATGAATAATGTAAACAAAAATTTATGTGTTTAATAATTTTTATATTGTGTATTTGAATTCGTATTTCGAAATAATTATAGGATAGTAAATTCAAATTAAATATTTATATCTAATTAAGATATTAAGATTTGAGAAGACTAACTCGATCGAAAAAAAGTGTTAATTTATAGTGTGTTAAAGTATTCACATAATTTGGTTATCAAGTGCCTTTTCATATTTTATTATTATAAGAATATTGGATATTGCTTGTAGAGTATTGTGAAGTGCGTTTTATGATTTTGTTCTCAATATCGTTTGATATTGAATTGAATTAAATTGAATTAAATCAAATTATTGAATTAATTATGACTTTAAAAAATTATAATACAATTTTTTAATGATAATATCAATTTTCTATCATTAAAAATCTCCCAATATTTAGATAGAATATTCATGTGAAAAAATATTATTTAACACATTGACTGCAGCGCCACTCACGTGGTAAAATCGGTCGATAATATCGAAAGCGACAAATGTTGGCTTTTCTTGTAATGATAAATTTTAAAAAAAAATTGCAAAATTGCATATAACAAAAAGAAGAAATAAATAAATATTTAATTTTTAATAACGGTAATAAAATGCAAAAATTGTTATTGTTTTTTATATATAATGTTTTGAAGTACTTATTTGCTTATAAATTTCGATATATGATTTCAATAATAAATAAATGTGAACTAACAAATTTTATTATATTATTAATTTTATTTCAAGCAAAAAGATACACATATTTCATCTTTCAAAGTTAAAAAAAGATAAAAATTACAAATTATGTATAAATTGCAAATAATATTTAAATTACTTTTATCGTTCTGAATATAGTATTTTTTTATAATCGATAATCGAAAAATAATCGATATAGTGTAACAATGTACATATCTATCGATTATGTATATGTATGTCTTCTGTATTTGTATTGTGGTTGTGACATATTGATCCTCGGTACCGACTACGGCGATCCTCTATTTATCTCGGTTCTATGTTAGCTTTCACGGCCCAGTTTGTGCGAATATATTTTCATTTGTTCTGTAGTTTGTCTTTCTGTCGGCTGACATTTTTTTCCTACATATTTCAGAGTGATACGAATAATGATGTTTATGTGGAATCGAAGAAAAATAGAAAAATAAACTTTCACGAATGAACTGGTTATGATAACCTAATTTTAAAATCGTTTATTTGTTCCGGATTTATATCTTCATTTTCTGTTATGAAACTATTGATCGAAATTTGTTGAATTTTAATCGAAACTTTAAGTTTTTGAATTTTTTTTAAAAGTATGTTAAAAAATATTAATTTTCATATTAGTTATTTAACATATTTATTATTTTAGCATATTATTTTAAATATAACATAATGTATAATTGTAATCTAAAATATACATTTTTTAATTTATAGGTCAATACTTTAGATAAGGATCTCAATTTTAATAGTCTGTATATTAAAATTAAAAAATAAAATTTACAAGTTAATAAGAATTTTAATCTTGATTCGAAAATTTTTTCGGAAATTTATTTAAAACAGTCGATAATATCAAAACTGAAAATAACGACATTATCGATTTTTTAAATAAAAACTTCTTGTCACTTAGGTTATTCGAATAGAGTACTTTATTATTAAACTTAGTATAAAAGGAAAAATTAAAAAATAATATTAATCTAATAATAATTTTCATTCAGTAAGTGTGCCTTAATTATATTTAATTTAATTACTTGCATGATATAATTATTTTAACATGATTGGCAAGGTTTTTTTGCGTAGATGTATGTAAGTACATACTTGGTTCTGGCAGACAGCCTGTCAGACTAATTCCCAGTTATCGATTCCACGTATACGTGGAAACGCATCGTTGTGTTGCATTCATAGGGTGGGTGAACTGTGTCTTTCTTACATGCCACTTCACTCAAAATATATTAGAAATAATTATTACAATAATAATTTTATATTTTGTTAACTTATTTTATGAAAAATTATTCAATATAAATATTTATATTTGTTCAATCCGAATGCGTTTATTCAAATAATAAAATAAATAATAATATTTCAAATTATATGAATCTCGAAATTTTCTTAACAACTTAATTTTAACGAATAATATTAATTTAAATTCAAATTTCATTTTTTCTTATGTTAAATCGTGTCTAAACTTAACCAAAATAAAATATAAATATTTTACAAATTTATTATATAAATTATATAATTTTATTATTGTCAATATATAATATATGTAACATATGTAATAAGTATATTCTGCTATAATGTTTACTATATGAAATTTGACCCGTTTTTGAAATTCTCCTAGGCGGAACAATTTTAAGCAACAGTACAACTGTCCTCAGCGCGTTTCTCAAGCGGCTATCGAAGAATTCGCGATTTCGATGTCGCGGCCAAATTTCGGAGATCGTCCTTGTATGCCGACGATCTATCCCCCGGCTATGCACGTACCAGGGTCGTATTATACACACGATACACCTATAATTGCACGTAGGGCGCTTCGTCGTAACGCTTCGTGGATCGATAGCTAGGAAATGGCCGGAAGCCAAGTCCGACGACGTCGTTTCGAGTTTTGCCGTTGTCACCGTATGGGACCTAACCCCTTTCTTGAATGTCCCACTTGTATCGGCCATCCCCCCAGCGCGGAACCCCTTCTTACTGCCCTCTTGTTTCTTCTTTGCGCGAGAAGAACTCGTATTTTCTTGTCATTCTTCCACGTGGTCTCTTCGAAGATACATGGAAGGGTCAGTGCATTAGATTCACAAATTTATTTCGTTCGTTGTCTTTCTTGATTGTTTCAACTTTTTAAACAACAATAGAATAGTTTTTGACATTATCAAAAGTTTAATTCTATGGAAGTTTCAACTTTTAAAAAATTGTTTATAATTTATAATTTTTAAATATTTTGAAAATGATTCAAACTAATTTTAATGTATTTTGATATAAATATAATTTAATTTTAAAATATGTTTGAAAAAAGTATTACTAAAATTTTTACCAATTATAACAATCGAATGTGAGTTTAAGAGGAGCAGTTATTTCACCTGCTCCCCCAAGAATTCGTTGTTTGTCTTCCTTTATGCCTTCAATCATCGAGGTTTGAATCCGGGCTGTGCAATAGGCGCAACGTGGGGTGCCGTTTATCCCAGTTTCTTTAAATTCTCAAGGGCAGCACCGGGGAAAACACCCCCCGGTGAAATTGTGATATCGAAATATGATGCTATATTTAACCAGAAGGGTATACTGCAGAATAATATACGCATTGTTTCTTTTTTCCTTTGCCTCGTTTGTTCCGTCTATTTATCTAATTACCAGAAAATTTTACTCTTCTTCTTTTTTTTTTTTTTTTCAATCGATACAATAAACATATTGCAGAAATAGAATTTAATTATTAGATTTACTTTCAAAATTAAAAATATCGTTTATAGAAAATCAATTATTTGAGTAAATATATTATATGCTTTACAATAATTTACTTAACAGTGAAATAACTTTATAGAGAAAGTCTTTTAATTTACAATTAGATAATATAAATACATTCATCCATTATCCAAAAATACGTTAATTATCAAATCATCAATCAATTTTGTACGTATTATACATATTATATATATAATTATCAGATTAATTATTAAAAATTTTTCATAGATGCCAAAGCCAATTCTCAAGCAAAATTAACCATCATCTGTCGAAACCAATTTTACATATAAATCTTCCCTGACATTATTCCTTGGCAACACCATTGCCAAAGCTGAATGGGCACCACGACGTTCGATAGCCCATGGGCAGTGTTGAAAA
>NW_006263711.1:221969-223774 GCF_000469605.1 Apis dorsata | reverse complement strand
GATCTCTCTCTCTCTCTCTCTCTCTCTCTCTCTCTCTCTCTCTTTCCTTCATTCGTACGCAGAACGAGTAACATTCTAAAAAGTTCCCCCGCTCGCAGTAGGGAGGATTCCTTATCCGAGGGATCTGAAAGGCGACGGCTGGCCGCACGATGAAGAAAAAAGAAAGGTGGATCGTGGCGCGTGCCACACGAGGGGTGACCACACCGAGGCTCCTTTTTATTTTGCGGAAGATCGTCCACGTATACCTTTCACCGTGGACAATGGGGTCGTGCCTGAAGGACGTATCAGCTCTCAGCCAAGGGTAACGGGCATCGTAAATGATCCATGGAAAGCAGCTGCATATGTTTTCCCATTTTCACAAACTTTCTTGCTTAAACACGTGATTCTGAATAATCTTGAATTTCGAGGAATCTTGTTATATAATCTTGCATCATACTTCTTAAAAATGGATTGCTTTATGGTAAATCAAAAACTATCCTTATGTCTGGCTTTCTGTATAAAATCTTTCGTCATTTATTTTATTTTCAGGCCGTTAAATGAAGCAATAAATATTTGTTAAAAATGGACAAAGATAATGTCATAAAATATATCGAATAATTGGCATGATTGGATATGTTTGGATAAATTTTTCAAATCGATTATAATAGAAAATTATGCACTCGTAAATAAAGCAAGGAAAAGGAGTAATAAATCAATTTCTGATTTCTCCCGATCGTAAGTATATTTTATTAAATTTTCTGGATAAAAGAATATCTGTTTTAATTAATTATCATCACGAAATTAATCCTTTTAAATATTAAAATCGATTTAAATTCTTTAATTTATGAAAATTAATAGCAACTCTAACAACTAATGGATATAAAAAATAACTAATACTAAGAAAATATCATCAATATGAATGACTAAAGCTAATTTTCTGGATTTAAATTCCAATATTTCGAAAATAAATTTGTGAATACTTCATTGAAATTTCAATTCTCTTTTCGATTTTCTCTCAGGATAAAAGGACATGATTGAACCATACAATGTACTACTAAAAATAAACAATAAACAAAGTACATACAAAATATTAATATAAATCATCGACATAAATCAGCAAGAGTTGTTAATTAAACGTTAATTAAATCTACAGTTTAATGGTAACAAGTCAAGCACTCGAATGTTGCTTGACACCATAGAGACATTGGCAGAAAGGTTTCGGGGAGCCGCAACAACAAGTTGCAACCACCTGGCGAGGGCAATGCCGGCCACCCAGTGGCCTCCAGGTGCTCCCAAAACCCCCTGCCTCGTCCCGCATGCCTGCTGCCGACGTGGACGTCGTCGTTGATGGAAAAAGGAGCGCAACTCCGAGCGTACACGAGACGCCATGCAACATCTCCCCGTGCCTCCCTGTCCAATGGGGGGCAACAGTATCGTTCTGGAACACGCGCGAATCAACGTTCCAAAATCGATACGTACATCTGCCGCAATGTAGAGTCTATTGACTCCTCTGGCTGGCTGCTAGGAGCATCTCCAAGGCGACTCAGGATGGAACGCGCGGCGTGTCCCGCTTTCCACGGAAATCTCGTGGGAGAGCAGACGGTTCTCGCGGCGACTGGCGACTCCATGGTTTATTGATACCATTGTGGAGTGATCTGGAAGCGTTTCTGAATTTTTTTCACCATCCTAATTTAGGACAAATAGATTCTGGAAGGGGAATCGTGCGCCCGGACGCCTTTCGGGCTAGTTCGTCTTCAGGTTTGGATTATGCAATGCACTGTTTCGGATTGCATCAGATGGAGATGTCATTTCTTATGTCTATTATA
>NW_006263711.1:220535-221924 GCF_000469605.1 Apis dorsata | reverse complement strand
TATAGAAGATTTGTATTAATCTTGTAATTCGTGATGATGGATGAAATTATNNNTTTTTTTTTTTTTTCAGAGTCTTTAATCTAGAAGATGATTGATAATGCTTGCAACGTTTCAAGACTGGCCTATATATTCTCGATTCGGTTGATTACTTCATTTTATTCCGATGGAATTATTTTGTAGAGGCTTGGATATATATCGGTCGAGTAATCCAACAAAAGGGGCGTTTTTACGTGTTCTGGGAGCCGTGTGCCAACTTTAAGAAAAATGGACAAAAAGTTGCGATAAATTTTTATGGATCGCATTTACTTCGGCCCACGAATTATGTTACACCGCAGTAATAATATTATATTACCTGAATACATACAATTATGTATATAAGTGTAACGTTATATAGAAGAAATAATATTTGTATTTAATAATCGATTTCTAGGGAAGTTAAAACTTTTGCGAATCCCAACGATTATTTTATATATTTTTTTAAACGTAAGAAATCTTTTTTAGAAAAATCAAGTGATTTAAAGAGCATAGAAGAATTAAGAACGAAAAGAAATGGCATCGAAAAAGAATTTTGTTTGAATAATTGATGACTGATCAACTGATCATTCTCAAAACAAGCGTATTTTACAAAACGCCAATTTCAGTGCAATTCCCTCATCGATGCAAGCTATTAGTTTCCGCGATCGATCCGTGTCACACGACACCGCCGTTCATGGTATACCATTCATGCAGCCCGCTGTAAAAAGAGAATACGTATCCGTTCGTTCCACGGAGGAAAGATGCGACCCCCGATAGGTACGATAAAACGATCAAAATTATCGCACCTATGCATCTCTTGAACCTCGGTAAACAAAGACGGTATTATCCAACAAAATAAATAAAAAATAGATAGAACAAATTAATAATTAAATAATTTTTACAATCTCTTTAATATTCTTCGTTAAAGAATCTTATTTTCAAAAGAATTAAAATTTATTATTTTAACAGTTTACTTATGTTACATTTTCAAAGTATAATCAATCTGAAAGAATCTGAAACAAAAGAAAAACAATAGTGGAAGAGAACTGGATAATAAGAAAGGATACGAAATTTAAAAGGATCAAACGATGCAAGGAGACGGGGGAAGAAAAATGAAAAATTCCATTGGAAAAACAATATAATCTCAGAAATATAACGAAATAAAAGAAATAATAGCATACAAAAGAAAGAATAGATAGAGCGGGAGAAGGCAGCACCGCCCAAAAAGCGAAAGACCGACGGAAAGAGCCTCAACCGACACACGTAACCAGAAGGATGAGAAGGAGAAAGACACTGGTCGCCGCGGAGTGTGGAAGGAGGAGGAAGGGAGGAAGGGGAGGAAAGAGCGTGCGAGTATAGCAGCGCTCCGTTGAT
>NW_006263711.1:217519-219034 GCF_000469605.1 Apis dorsata | reverse complement strand
CACGCGGGACCGTGTCCACGAGGTTCAGTACACGCCGACGAGTCCACGAGGACGGATCTGTCCGCCTTCCAATTATTTCCAATTATTTCTCTCCCGGTTTATACGAAATATGAATTTTCGGAATCGTAAAATAGAAAACGGCGGATATTATATATATATTATATATACGTATATGTAATATATATATATATATAAAGGATATATATATACGTATCTCGCGTTTCTTATTAATTTTTCGTAATATTACAAGTCAGGAGTATCGGTGAGAAGACTTGAACGGGCAGATACATATGGACGGAGTAAAAGTAGCCTAGGACGTGACTGCGTTCCGTACACGAATGCGTGGTGTAGCCGGATGCGCCGGTGCACCACCAGCTGCAGCTGTCAGTGCCGCTACTACCACCACTGCTACCAGCACCGCCGGTGCTGCCTACCGCCGCCGCTGCTGCTGCCGCTGCTGCTGCTGCCGCCGCCGCCGTCGTCGTCGCCGCTGTCTCGCTGGTGCTGCTGCCGCTGGCAGAGGCTCGCAGAGGTGTCCACCTCGTGGCAGTCGACACTTTCTGCCGGACGGTAGTGGTGTCCAGGCGCGCTGGACGTACGACGAGCCGGTCGCCGTTCGAAGAGCGCAAGGACTACGAGGAACATAAGGATACGACGACGAGGGAAGAAGGAAAGGAAGGAAATATTGTAGAGGAATAATCGTGCGACAACGAAGGTGGTTGGTGACACGCGGTGCTGTTCAATGGCGAGGACATTCTTTTCGTCGTACTTTCTGCCGGTGTTAGAGCGATAGGATTCGTGTGGCAGGAGAGGAGAAGAGAAAGAGAGGGAAGAAAAGGGTTAGGAGCAACGAGTGCGACGAACCCTTTCGTTGCTCCCTTACACGCACGCAGGGCTGCACACTCGTGCACGTACCGCGACGTGTCGCCGGTAATACAGCGTGTACGCTTTCGTTTAAAGGGTTTCTTCCCTCCGACGCGAACGAGTGCCGGATCGCACGCGGTTCCTCCTCTTCACCGAGTCGAGTTCCGTCGGGGTGACTTCCGTCGTGTCTACGGGAACCGTAGTTCCTATACCTCCCTTCCTCTACCTCCCATTTTGCCATGTTGTCCAAGTGAACGGACAGGGGTACACATTCGAGACGACTGAGAAAGGAAAAAATGAAAGCGCCAGAGATCTACCGATAAACCTTACCTGTACAAACCACCTGTATAAACGTATATATATATATACACACATACATATATATATATATATTTCAGAAAGAAAGTAACCTTCGCTCGAGATAACAACGAAGTAACAAAGTAAAGAAAGTTATAATCGGAAGAAGTTATTATAAATTATTCCCTCGGAAGAGGAAAGAGAAAGAAGAAGAAGGAGAAAGAATCACGAGTTGGTGATTGGTGCCGGGCGTGTTGGTGGTGATCGGTTCGGCTCGAGCCAGGTCGTGGTGATGCCTCTTAGCCGCGGATCCTTGAGATCGCTGGGTGTCGTAGGTAAGGACGCCGCTGGTGC
>NW_006263711.1:214355-216979 GCF_000469605.1 Apis dorsata | reverse complement strand
GGCCACGGGGATGGATGTCACGTTGCGCCGAGGCCGGGCAGAAGACGGGCTGGCGGAGCCGCGATTAGGATACTGCTCCTCGCCACTGCCGCTGCCTTCCTCGCACTCGCCGTCTCTCCTGGTAAGTTTTCTACCCGTTTCTTCGTAAACGATATCTTTGTACAGAGATTATATCGTACACGTATATATATATATATATATATATATTTGCTCTGCGTGTAGGGATATGGTAATATGTGGATTATGGGGATATAGATTTTGAAGAAGGGGTTGTTATTAGGGTATTGGATTAATTGGAATAAGGAGAACGTCGATTGGATCGCAAAGGGTTAAAGGGTGTGGAGTAGAATCAATCACCACTCAAGGCCGCTGCCCCACCAAAGGGTCGCGAACCATCTCCATGCTCGATATTAACATATTTTTCCGTTTCAACGTTTTCTGCGCTCGAGATGGTCTCTTTTTTCTTTTTGTGGCACGTGTACGGTTTTTTAGAGGAATAATTTTGTTTGGTTTTCTTTGGTTTTTGTAACGTGAAAGTAAACAGAGGTAGAAATTTGTATCGTCTTCGATAAATGATATATTTATAAGGTTTCTTTCAATTTTGTTTTTACAAACAAATTTTATAATGTAAAAAGTGGATTTCGTATGGAAATGTATAGGTCGTTATGTAACGTACGATGAAAAATTCTTTTAGAAAACGAACGTATTACGTCAAAAGAAATTTCTTTCTTTAAAATGAACCTTTTTTAGGATTGATTAAAAGTATCGTTTTATTTATCACAATTTTCTATCATCTTAAATATCTATTCATTTTGAAACACTCGAATAATTCATTTTTAGTTGAAAGGATAGAAGAAAAGACATAATATTAATATGATATAATAACAATAAGGAAGCAAGAACAATTAAAGATGTTATTATTAATTCATTAATTAATTTTAAAAAACTTGAAACCTAAAAATAAAAACTGATAGAACAGAACAGAGAAATAAATGGGATAATTGGACAATTTGACGGACAAAACTATTAATTTTTCAATTAACAAGTTGTATCGTCGATACAAACGTCGTTCGATTCACCCACAATAGAACGCTTACACCGTTTTAAATTTGATATCCATCCGAGAATTTTCTTCGAGTAATAGCAATTTACATTTCAGATCAACACGAAATCAATGAGAAATCAAGCAAATATCGATTCGAACGAAAAATTCCATCGAATATTCGAATTATTCGAAAACTTTTTACCACTCGAACGACGAAACCTCGAAAACCTCGTTTGATTGTGAGATAAAATTTTGTCAAATAGAATTCACGGGATATCATATTACATTGATATCTTGTTACGTCGAGTATAAAGATCGAAGAGTATCCGACTCGCTGAAGTCGAATCTGCTTGTCGAAAAGCGCGAGGCACGCTGTCCGCCTGGTTGAAACACGAAAAGTAAACAGCACGGGCCCGTCTGCCGGGAAAATAAGAGAAATATTCACGGCATGTTGGCGCCTGCAACGTGTCCACTCGCGCGCGAGAGCATGCAGATATGTGTATTATTAAAATGCTGCTGCTCTGTTTCGCGATTCGTTACGCGCCTCCCTCGTCCTTTCCTTTCTCTCCCTCCCCCCTCTCCCTCCCCCCTCTTCTCTCTTTTCCTTCTTCTGTTTCCCCTTTTCACGCTTCCTTTCATCTCGTCTCGTTCGTCATGCGCGTAAAGAATCGGAAGAAATTAAGAGAGATTAATTAAGAGAGAGAGAGAGAGGGAGGGAGGGAGGGAGACAAAGAGGGAAAAGGCAGATGGGCCAGAAGCTAGATATGCATTCAGCGCTTTTTAGGTCGACTTTTTCTTCGGAGAATAGTCAAGTGGTGACAGTAACTATGTGACGCATTGCGTCAAAATCCAGTGTCGAGGAAACTGTTGCACCGAGATTCGTTAGGGCTCCCCAGTTTTTCCTATTCGAACGAGAGCTTCTTACTTCGCCATTTATTTCCACCTGGAACGAGTATAAACGCGGAGTCTTTAATTTTTATGTACATAGCGTGTATTATCAAATTCTTATGATCGTACGAAAAGTGTTGTAAATGATAAAGTTAAAAATCCAACAGGATTTGAATTTAATCGATATATATATATAATTGTTACAACAAATACGCGCAAGTAGCTTTTTCACGTGAAATTAATTCCTAAGATCTTTTTATCAACGAATTTTATCCTGACTATCCTCTCGAAACCATCAACGATAATCAACAACAGAAGCACATTTAGATATATAGATTTACTGTCGAACGTACGCGATGATGGCAATCCTGTTGGATTTACATTTCTAGGTTTACGATTCTACGCGCGATAACAATAAAAATTGTCGTTGCAAAATCCGCAACCATATCTCGTGTAATATTTGGAGCGTGAATATATTCGAGAAATCGCTTTGGAAAGCGTGTTTTTCGAAGATTTCGTCGAGAAATTTTTAAATCTCGACAATTCTGAAATCTTTACTTAGCCTTTATTTGTATGGACGGGAGCCTATTCGGATATTCTGGCTGGTCGAGAGCGATTGTCCAAGAATAATTGTCAATGTCCTCTGGAAATAATACCGTCGTAACAATTCTTAAAGAGTTTTGCTCTCAAA
>NW_006263711.1:209206-214135 GCF_000469605.1 Apis dorsata | reverse complement strand
ATATATATATATATATATACACGCGATGTATAACAAGAACGCGGTACATTGTTCCCCCCTGTGAAAAGTGTTTAAGTGATACGTGCTTACAGGCTAACTTGGGTGTTTTCCTCGGTTCCTTCTCATTCTTTTCGGTATTCGTGGCTGACTCGTTCCGGCGTGGAAACGTGGCGTGTGGCGGCTCATCGTAGACATCGGCGAGCCGCACCCACGCGCGCTATTTATCCGCGTAGTGTGCCGAAGCCAAGTGCCAAGAGTGTATTTTTTCGCATACCGCTGCTACTCCTCGCAGTGGCATATATCTCTTTCTCTCCTCCTCGCCCGTTTTCATCTTCCTTCTATTCGCCTATTCGTCTATTTCTAACACCCGTGTGTAACTTTCCCTCCCCCTCTTCCTCCTCCTGCTCCTTCGTCATTTCCCTCTCCTGATTGGCCGGTCTTCGTCGCCTTTTTATTCGACGATTAGTCGATAAAAGTGTGATTTCTATTGGATGGAGAAAAATAAGAACGTTTCCGAAAATGTTCCGAGTTTGAAAAAGTTATAAGTTATATATTTACGAACGATGGATTATTTTAAATGCGTGCAAAAAAAAGAATAGATAATTTTTTTTTTTTAAAAAAAGAAAGAAAAATTAAAAATACTTCAAGCGAAAAATAGAAAGATATATTGTTCTTTTTCTTTATTTTTCTCGATTTATTTTTACGCGTAGAATGATTCCTTAATCGATAGTGCTAGGCGTCCGTTCTCATCGCATCACCGTTTTCCACGATTTAGAAGGAAACGACGACGCGTGGTCCACAGAAACGAATCGTATCGAAGGAAACGTTGGTGGTGCCACTTCTTAAATTTAGATATCGTAGAGAGGAGCAATCTATCGCTCTCTTTCTCCCGTCGCGGTAGACGATCGTCGAGAAACGGATATAATAGATTTTCTGCGTCGTTTCAACCGTCACCTGGCTGCGATAAATTTTTGCTCGTTTTTTCACCGGCTTCGAGACGAGTATTCACTTCGAGCGTTGGAATGAATGATTACGGAATTATGGAAAAGAAGAGCGCACGGTTTATCGAGTGAAAATTGCAAGATTTATCGAAGAGGATTTATCGAAGAGGGTCGAGAGAAGTTTTACGTAATGCATCATTTTTTGGACGGCCCCCTGATCGATAGCCACCGCTGTAGCGTGCGAAGTAGTTTGCAAAGGAGGGGGTTGGGCGTCTAATTGGACGAGGGTGTTCTCTTTCTTTTCCTCTTTGTTGATTAGATTTTTAAAATTTTCTAAACGACAAATTAATTTATTTTATTTCCTTCCATTAATCATTTTTATCTTACAATTTTTTTTTCCAATAGATAAAATAAAAAACGTACGTTAGTCAAGAAAATTATCCGTATATATAATTTATACCTTCGATGGATCGATGAAGAAATTAAATTGAAATTAAAAATTAAACTAACATTGTTGCAAATTATCTGCATTCGTTATCTACAAACTGTGTCACGAGGACAATTTCTATCTAAATTGAAGTAATTATTTTTTATGGAAATAGAATCTACAGTAATAGAATTCGTGGAATTTCTCGATTGTTATATATGATTTATTCGTATCCAACGAGTATCACAAAATTAAAAAAAAAAATACTATATTGACAAATTCTATTAGATGTATAATAAAGATATTGACGCTTATTCATTTCTATAACACGTTTTCACAAATAATGTGAAAAAGTGATAGAAAAATTACTCGATCTTGGTAATTTAAACAAAAGTTTAAAGAGGAAAAAGTGTGTTTTCGATTAAAATCGTGCCTCAAGTATAAATAAATGATCCTCCTCCGTTTGATATCCGTCATGTTTCCCATTAGCATTATGCAATCCAAGTGTTCTGATTACAAGTCGGGGGTCTTCCTTCTTCCGTCTTGCGAGATCCCACGAGACAAACGCGGTGTAAATGTGGACTTCTAAGAAAAAACCGGGGACTTCTATGAGAGGTCGAACATTCGACGCTCGTAATTCTTTCTCACCGAGGGTGAGTCAGAGACCATCGCCGTTCCCCCTCCCTATCTTACGAGAGCCGGTTTCCCGATTTTACTTTATCGTAAATTAGATACCCTTCGACGATAGATCGATACCCATGCGTTTCTTACGTATCTTTAATAATTAATTAACTGTAATTTTTAAGCTTCGTGTGTTAATTCGTGTCATTGAAAGTTATTTTTTCTCGTTAAATGGGATTCGAATAGGAAAGGGGATTTAAATGAAAAAAGTTGAAGAAATTTCGTGAAAAGAAATAAATAGAAATTGTTTTAAATGTTTTAAATGTCATCTTTGAATTAAAGAAAAAACATTTAAAATTTACTTCAACGAAAAAAAGAAATTTATATACATAAATTCCTTATATTGTAAAGAGATGTTTCCAATTCGAACGCGTTGCCAACTAGATTATTATATACATAATACCATTTTATTAAGTTCTAAGAAACATTGCGTTATAAATTAATAACGTAAGAGAAATCGAGGTTAGACGTAATCTATCCAAAGTTATTATAGATCAAAGTTTCCCAGAATGAAACGTTTATTGTGAATGGTGACGAATAGTTGGCAATGATTTAATTTTTAGACCACCGGCTCGGCTAAGTTCTCTCGATTGTCAAGGCCACTCAACTGCATCTATAAATTTTATCGAAATAGAATATTGAAATTATCCTTCGCTCGTTCGTATTGAATCGTTGAACAAATTTTCTCACACCTTTTGATATCTTCCATTTCCTCGATATTATTTATTGCTCGTAGCGATGAGTGTTTCAGATTAAAGTTGAATGATGTCAAGAGGTGCATATTCTTATTTATTCTTTCGTGGATGGATGTGTAAGGGCTGTATCAATTTTTTTTTCTTTTTTTTAATGGAATTATATTTTAATCGATGCAGCTCGATATTCTCTGTAAAGAATATATAGATTATACATAAATTAGTTTGGTAGAATAATTTGAAGTTTGTATATAAAAATAATTGCACGAAGACAAGAAAGTGTTCCTTTCTCCATTCTCGAAAAAATTATTAATATGTTTTCTTCAACTTTCATTTCGAAACATTTTTCGTTGCGATATTAATAATATCGAGAAAATCAAAAATCAATTGAAACGCGTTGTATATACGTAATTATCCTAATAGAATCACGAATAAAATGATTTCGACGTCCTCGATTCCGTCTCTCTCTTTTTCGAAATGTTTCATCGTAAGTTATTTTGCATCCATCATCCACGAAAACCGTGGCCTCGTTCTTGGCTAAAATTCGCTCACCAAAAAATTTTGTTTTCCAATTATTATCCTATTTTTTCCCCCAAAATCTATAATATAAAAGGCTGAAATTAAATTATTATTTAAAAATTTTCTAATTAAGAAAAAAATTGAGCGACCTCGAAACTTTCTAAAATTATTTCTTATTTAAATCGTTATTTCTTATTTAAAAATTTTTCCGCTTAAAAAAATCAAGAATAACATTAATTTAATGCTGAAATAATATTTTTAACAATTTAAAAGATTAAAAAGTACGAATGGAAATTAATATGGAAAAAAAATATTTCTTATTACATATAATAACGAACGATTATTTAACAGTGAAATAATTATTACACGCCCCTGATGAGGAAATACACGCCATTAGTGTCACGAACATAATCGTAAAACGGTTAGGTATACATAAATCAGTGTTTTTCTCGGATTATCACGATCGATATATTATTCAAATAAGTGGATCGCGATCATGATCCAGTCATTAAGTGTCTATGACAACCGACAAATGTTCCTTGTTCTTGAACTCTTTGCGACAATCTTAAGGGCGGTCTTTGTGGGCTTAGGCGCCAGACACCAGGCCAAATGGGACCGGTTTATTGTAATGGGTTTGTACATTCACAGTATGATCATTGTACGCTTCCGTCTGCCATGCACAATAAACCGGTGGACAAGCATAATTCAACCGGCAATAATAGGCACGATTAGATATCAGCTCCAAGTGTGAATAAGCCTTAATTTCACATGGATACTTGCGAATCTACTCGTAGAATCGTTATACAATATATCGATAGAAATTGTTAAGCTTCCTATACAACAATGTTATATATTTACGATTTGGTATATTTTAGGAAAGATAATCTAATCATATCGGTGCGTGGAAAATTAATTTCGACGTTAAGAAAGTTTAAATATAACGAAAGTTTGTAGGTAAAAATAGAAAGAGAATTTTGATTTTTAGATTCGAAAAAATAAATACTCAATTTTCGCGTTATTATTTAATCTGATGATATTTGCATTTTGGAATATTAAATATAATTAATTTATTTTTGTAAGTTCATTTTTTTTCTTCAAATCAAATATATATATATTGAATTTTCTTTAGTTGTTTCATAACGTATCGACGAATTCGATTCTTCGATTATTCGAAGAACCGCTTATCCGAATGGATTTGTCCTCAATTGCTTCGGCGATAATCGACGTAATTACTGTATAATTCTAGTGTAATTACGGTTCTAGGACGTTTGATAAACTAATTATACCTTTCTTGAAAATTTGCACCATTTTAACCTCAGACATAATTTGTTTCTGCTAAAAAAAAATCTAAGTCTAAGCGATTTCTAATTCGAAATATTTGAAAATATTCGAAATATTGATTTTCGAAGAAATGTTTGAAATATATTCGAAATTTTCGTGCATAAATTTGTAGAATAAAGTGTTTCTCTGATCGTTGAAAATTGTTGTATAGATTCGAAGATAAAAATCTTAGCTGTGAATAAAACAGCATGGCGGTTATGTTGGATATCAAGATGGTGAAATACTGTTTTGAACTGTTTTTCGGGGTTGCTGTGCTTTCTCATTCTCTTTCGACCCTTCCACTCACACAATCTCGTATCAACGAAACACACACGCCTTGAACCAACGA
>NW_006263711.1:206487-209070 GCF_000469605.1 Apis dorsata | reverse complement strand
TTCCCACGCCAGAATTTCACTTCTCCTTCCAACTTTCTAACAGGATATTTTTTTTTTTTTCTCTTTCATTTCTTTCCTCACAAATTAGTATCTTCTCAGACTGTTAATTTGTAAATTAATCGTTCAACGTTCATTTCATTTACGAATTCTTTTTCTTTTTTTCTTTTTTGTTAATCTTCTTACATGAATTAATAATAAGAAATATATTGAAAGGATTAAGGATAATATAGAAAATTGATTAGAGAATAAAATTCCGGATGCGAATTAATATTTGCATACGTGATGATTTCGAGTGTTCGAGTTACAGCGAATGAACAAATTTTTGTTGTATAATCAAGTCAATCTAGATAGTAGTAGCCTACGTTTCAATTACTGTGTCAGCAGACGTCATTTCAAATTACATTAGGTCCGCTTAAGCTTATCTTTCAGCTATTTATCAGCACTTTTAGAAACATTCGACAAGAATAATATATACTTTCATCGATAAGTAAAATATCCGAGTAACATCTTTTTAAAGAAAAATAAATTTTCGAAATGCTATTACAGTTTTATAATTTTGCAGAAAATTAAAAATTATTTTCAATTTCAATTCCCCGTAAAGTTATTAATTAATCTTAGATTTTTATTGATGCTAAATATTTTTCAATTCGAATGAAAACGAATATCGATTCGAAATGATATAATCACGAATGGAGAAGTCGAATCGACGTGAAACGATTCGTCAAACCATCCCAGAAAAATGAAAATTCCTGCGCGTTGAGATCTCTGCGGAGAGGATAAAAGCGCGTAACTTTTGCCATGTGGAAAGGAAAGGGTACACCACTTTCTCTGAAAGAGGCATTATCGTACCTGTCATCGCGGTTTTCACTCCGTTCGAAAGGGATACGATTCTTCTTCCATTGTCGCGCCGCTCAGGTTCCCTCTGAACTGGTTTCAAAATAATAAAGGGCAACCCTTTCCGCCTGTACAAAAGACAGTGACCCAAATTCACTAGCCGAATCATAGGTTTACGTGACCTCGAAATGGAAACGCAGTCTGTATCGTTGACGAGACGTCGAATTCGTTGCATATTTTTCATAAATTGCTTCATCATAGAAACAAACTGTATTTGTTAATTCTTTATGAATCTTTTTCTATTTTCTTTTTTATTTAAATTTTATATATAAATGTTCATGCTAATTACATAGTTTTATATTTTTCTATTCAATACAAACAATTAATTCTATTTTTTATTTATTAATCTCAAGATCATTAAACATATTTTTATATTCTTTTACCCAATCGACAAATAAAACTTTTCTTAATTATGAAAAAAAGAGCTCTTAAATCAAATTATTCTATAATACTGATTGAATTTTTCTATTTTCCTATAAGCCAATACCACACAAATTCATATTATTCCAAATCTTTACAATTCCATTACCACTTAAAAACATTCACAAATTAACAGTGCATCATCAACCAACACCAGTTCCAACATTATCACAACATCCTCCCCTCTGAGTTATCCCAACACAGAATTCACACAACACCTTCTCCACCCTCCATTCTTCTCATCACTCCCCCCATAAAATCAATCCAATTCGAAAAATCGGTGGCCACGACACTCGAGAATTTCAGCACGGTTCTCTACAACCTCGTGGTAAGCACATGGTCGAGGCACGATCCGTGACACCAGCTGTCATATACCGGTCGCACACCACCACCATAAACCATAAACGCTCTCCCACACCCACGTAAAAACCCACGATCGCCTTTTTTTGCACCCTTGCATTTCTTTTCCAACCATTTCCTCTCCCTTCCTCTCTCTCTCTCTCTCCTCTCTCTCGTCCCTCTCCAATTCGTTTAATTAATAACGCGGACACGTAAACGCGCAAAATGTGAATCACTGGTTAATTAGGATCGAGAGATATGGCGAGAGATAAGTTGCGCGACAATTGGGGTGGAAGATTATTTCTTTGGGGGAGGGGAGGGGTAAGAGGGGGCGGATAATTAAATGGAAGCGCGTACGTTTCATGGAGATTTACGGTGTCGGCCGGTGAAAAGTTGGGAAGTTGGTTTCGAGTAGTGGCGGAGGGGGATGATTTCAGGGGGATGAAGGTGAATGCTTGACAGAGGGTGAGTGGATTTTTGGATTTATTCGTGTAGTGGATGGATATTAAAACGTTATAAATTACAGTTTTACTCGAAGTTTGGAAGTATGGATAAGGGGGATGCATTTAAAGATGATGAGGAAATAGCGAGGATTATTGTTTTGTGTGTTTCGAGCAGAGTTTTCCAAACTCCGTATAATTTTATATCTGTGCTGTTCATCGAATTTCTTGTAATTGTAAAGTAAATTTTTTACAAATTCCCTAACAATCCTTAACAATTCTCCGTAACTATTCTCTAAAAAAAAGAGGAAAAGAAAGAAAGGAACCACCCTTAAAACTCGGCAACGACCTCGTGAAAATCTCAAACAACAAACTTGATCAAACTTTCTTCGAGCAAACTTTCTCGTAAACAAGTGTAGAAACTATATAGATCTTGAGATCCTCGAATGGCCTCGAAATTGGATCATTCCCCAAAGAGGGAGGGAAAGGG
>NW_006263711.1:202589-206190 GCF_000469605.1 Apis dorsata | reverse complement strand
TTTTTTTTTTTTTTTTTTTTCTCTCTCCAAGAATTTCGAGGTGTTGGAGGATTACTCGGGTTGGCCACGCGATCGCTAAAGTCTTGGCTTGGCGATGGTGGCTGTGGCGAGGGGGAGAAGCGGTTCGACGCGGAGGGTTGCATAACACGCAGCGAGCATCGAGCTGGCAGGGCGTTGACTTTGCGAGGCGTTACGTTTCTTACGCTTTGCTTCTTCTCCCCCCTCCTCCTCCCCCTCCATTGCTAATATCGCGCTCGTCTCCTCGTTTCAACCCTCTCAAGGAAACCACCGACCAACCGTGCCTTCCCCCCGCTCCCTCCTTTTCGATTATCGCATGCCACGATTGAAAAACGAGTCCTTTCCTCCTTACGTGGTGGGACGGAAAATTGCTAAAGAATGAAAGAGAGAGAGAGAGAGAGAGTATGTAGCAATTCGAGGGAAATTGCGAGGAACGTGAAACAGGGTAGGGGGTAGTTTGTGTACTTCAACGATGCGGGCTTATTGTTGTTCGTCGAGGGATGAAATTAATGGGAGCAATATTTTCTGGTTTTTGGTGGATTGAAGTTTTTTTCTTCGTGAATTAAAGTTGTTAGGAAGTGGAAAACGAGGGTGATCTTTTCTCTTTTTTATTTACGATATCTATTTAGAATAGAAATGGACGAATGCTTTTTGTTCTTATCTTTTCTTTATATCTTTGCAATTATTATTTGAAATTTTCGAGTGGCAAGTTTTGAATCCATACGAAAAATCGATAATTTGATTTTTATTCGAATTGAAAAAAGTTTTAATTCAATATATGTATATGTAATCTTCTAATCTTGTAAAGAAAATAATAATAATAATAAATTTCTATCATTCCACAATTTTGGTAATTAAAAAAATTTTGTTATTCGTATATAAATTTTAGTTTCGATCGCGTAATCTACTTTCGTTTTCCAATTATTCATATATTCTAACATATTTTTATTTTCCTTTCCTAAATATTTCTAGAAAGAAAACGATATGATCGAACGTTGTCTCGTAAAAAAGTATTTAATCGAATCGATCTCGTTCAAGTCGGAAAACTATGATGGTTGAAAGAGTTGTGAAAGAACGTGGCCCTAATCGTAAATAAACAAGTGAGTTTCGTTCCTATTTCTTCCTCTTCTTCTTCTTCCTCGTGCCCATTCAAATGGCGCCGCATAGAAGAGTTATAAATGTACGTGTCTTCGCGTTCGCTAAGTGCATTAAGGGTGTGCAAACAGAAGAAACGAAGTGGCGAGAGGGAAGGAGAGAGAGAGAACGAACGGATATACGTTCGACTGAAAGCTCGTTGCTCGTTACACAACCCTTATTCGACAAACAGTCGCGTTATTGCCACTCTCCGCTGATGTAACTTTGTTGCAATTCAAATATGCCACAGCACTGCCTTTGCGACCAATGGAAATGGAATTAAATTCATTGGAATTGAGAAAAAAAAAAATGAAATTACTCTGTCTCCGTTTTCCGTTTAAGGTAAACAAATAACAAATAAGTCTTAATTGATATCTTATTATTTTATCCATTTTTATGTTTTCTTTCCACCTCTTTGAAATCGATTTTCCCCAAAAATTAGAAATACATTAATAAAAAGGAAATCTACGAATCATCTTATCCGAATATGATTTAAATTTTCTGAAACACGATATACCGATTTAATCATTCGATGTCAATATTTAATTCGAAATTACTCGAAGAATTTTAAACGTATCTATAACTGTTTTAATCGAAAGAATTTCTATGAATAATTAGAAATATATTAATAAAAAGGAAATCTACGAATCATCTTATCCGAATATGATTTAAATTAATTTTATGAAACGCGATATACCGATTTAATCATTCGATGTCAATGATATATTTAATTCAAAATTACTCCAAAAATTTTAAACGTATCTATAACTGTTTTAATCAAAAAAATTTCTATGAATAATTAGAAATATATTAATAAAAAGGAAATCTACGAATCATCTTATCCGAATATGATTTAAATTAATTTTCTGAAACGCGATATACCGATTTAATCATTCGATGTCAATATTTAATTCAAAATTACTCCAAAAATTTTAAACGTATCTGTTTTAATCGAAAGAATTTCTATGAATAATTTTAGTAATTTCGATTCTCCATTGATAATAATAATCATTGAAGCTTGAGCTTGGTATCGATCGTAGATGACGTATCGAGTCTCTTTTATAGCACACGATAGAATTAAGGTTTTCTTGGCCAGAAAATCGGTGCGTCCATTAAGCTCGCATGACCTATCGCTTTTTCCTAATCCGAAAATGTAGAGCGAAAAACGCTTATTTCATTCCTTTATCGATTCGATGAAATATCATATATATATATAATATATACAACACATATATTATTTTTATCCAATTATATGATATTTTATATCCTCGTATAATTTTTCATACGATTAAAACTAAACTTTAATCGTTTTTAGCGTGTGTACATTTATTAATACTTCACACTTATATTACAATATATCAGATGTAATTTAACAGAGCTTTATCGATTATCGATAATTATAAATTTATCTTACATTTTTCTCTTTTATTTTATCGCTAATGTTAAGTAAATATTCTAAACTTGGAAAAATTTAATTTTCATCGTCGACGTGATAATTGGTAAAATCTATTGTTGCAATTGAAATTGCACCAATTGATCCCATGCGTCCGCTGTTCATCCCTTGGAGGGCGAAGCTGTCCGCCGAGTCACGGGTTGCGAAACGTGATATCACACGGTCGATTTACAGGCTCGGAAGCGATTTGCAAGCTCGACGAAGTCAATGCCCTTCCGATTACGCTATACAATACCGTTTCTTGGAAAAGAATCTACGTAAATGGGGCGCCATTTATTTAAACGATCCTTCCGGTTTCCTTTCTCTTCATTTCTAACTTCTTCTGCATGTGCTTTATTCTTTATTATTTTTTCTTTTTTACTTTATTCATTTGGATATTTTATTTGTGCCATGTCAGCCATTTTATAAGAAATTTCGGGATAATTTGAAATTAAAATTTGATAATAAAAGGAAGAATGAAATTTATTTTTCGAAAACTGCGTTTGATGGACTTTTTCTTTTTAATGGATGAAAAGTAGAGGGAGAATCTTATTTTTCATAAAAAGAGAGAGAGTTTGATAAGTTTCTCTTCCTTTCTAGATTCATCGATATCTTTTTTATCTTCGTCCAGGAATCATATCGTTTCCAGTCAAATAGTTTTCCAGGCTCTCTTAATTTTTTCTTAGCTAAAGTTTCTCGATGGAGAAATTGTAATTAGGAAAAAAGTATATAAGTTCTTTTATAGATCTTCTTTGGGGTGATCAGATCCCCCATTCGATAATTCACATTCTTCTGAACACACCTTCTGATCACGAGGCGTGGTCGAAATCCCTATATATTTTTCTTCACGAGATAACATTTACTATTTCAAATCAAACATCTTCAATCTATCATCTGTTTATTTATAACGAATCGTGAGATTTAAGAATTTGAAAAGTTGAATTTAAAACTTGATTCAATCCTGATATAGAAAATTATAAATCGTGAGATTTAAAAAATGAAAACTTGAATTTAAAA
>NW_006263711.1:189140-201758 GCF_000469605.1 Apis dorsata | reverse complement strand
AAAATTATAAATCGTGAGATTTAAGAATTTGAAAAGTTGAATTTAAAAACAACTTGATTCAACTGAATTGATATAGAAAATTATAAATTTTTACGAAGACAGAAAGAGAATCGAGAGAAAAAACGAGATGAATTTGAAACAGCCTCAAATCCCAAGGCAATCTCCGAACGAAGCTCATCTCCGCTGCGATCAATTGATTTCTGATCGACCCGATTACCAGGAATTCTAAACCCAATTCGAAACCGAGTCAATGACGAAGCTCCCGCTTAGCCTTTATTCTTCGTCGTTCTTCTCTCAGGGGGCACGAGAATGCGTGGGCCAACTGGATGGATCGGTCGGATGTTCTCACGGGCTGGCGAAATTGCCAATATAGAAACGCGTGAGATGACGTGTGACATCATCAACGGGGAATTCGAATTCAAAACGTGCGGCAACACACGTACAAAAAAGAAGCTTGATTCACCGCCAGCCAACGTTTGATCTGCTGCCAAATCAACCGGCCAATATTACTTCCATTTAAGAGTGCCGTTCACGGCCGTTCCACGAGCATCGGATTCCTTCGATATCAATAAGTAATATGACATCCAGGCGAGGACGTATATATACGCGGGGGTCACGGGCCTGGGCACAAAGGTCGATTGTTGCGTCCGTCTGCGCCGATTTTTCGACGGCCACCGATCTTCCCTACTACTCCTTTTTAATCGAGAGGGAATCGCCCGCCACACACGTTGATCACTCCGCCCAATTTGACCATGATAAGTTTCGTGGATTCTTAGCAGCCGCTCCTTTACACCAATTTTCTTTTCACTTGATTAAATCGAGCTAGGCCGCCAGGTTGGATGGATTTTTAACCTTTAAAGAGGATGGAAGGTGATTGGAAGTGAATCGAGTAATTTGATTCAACAATTTCTGTTCGTTGCTTGCGAGGATCGATGTTTTGTTGTATAGATTATTGTTTCAATAATAATATTTTTAAAATTTTAAAATCGTATTACACGATTCATGTCACGTAATAATATCAATATACATCATCACCAAAGGAAAAATTATTTAGAATCGAATCTATTTGTTGATTATTGGAATTTCATTCGAGTTAATATCTCACGCTTAAGTTTTTAAAAATGTACGATATATCATTTGTCACTAGCGATACTAATATTGAAAAAAAAAAAAAACAAAAACTCATAATTTTGAGAATTTAATATGAATGAAAATCACACTTTCCCTCTCCTCGTCATCAACAACATTGGAGTAGAAAGGAATTGCATAGGCGATAGGTGTAGCTAAAGTCGAGTGACCTGCTGCCCCCAGTCCATCACCCCTTACATCCACCGTTCTCCTCGTGGCACCCTCGTGGCGTACACTCCTCTCCGCCCCTCCCCCCTGCGGCAACGTCCCTTCCACCTCCGCCGCCCAGCTTTTTCTCGGGGGTTCATCGATCGCCCCCAATCACCCACACCTGCCATCTTGCCTCTCTCTATCCCCTTAAAACCCTGAACGCTTTCTTACCTCGACACTCGCTTCTTTCTTCTTCTTCTTTACTGTTTTCTTTTTATCTTTCTTTCTTTCTTTTTCTTTTTCTTTTCCTCCCTTTCTTCGCGATGAAGATTTCTTTATCGAACTTCCACCACCCGCGTAACCTTCCTTCTGCCCCATTTCATATTTGAAATCGTGACGTTTATTTGAATTGATTTCACCATTATTAATGTTGGGCGAAGAAGATTGTTTTTGTATTGGAATTTTTGAATAATCGAATAATGAATAATGAATTTGAAACAAAAGATTTATTTCTTAACTTTGAAGATTTTTTTTTTCTATGATGAGTTTCTACAATTCTTTTTCTTTTTATATTTTTTTACTCTGAGATGTTCAACTTTTTAATTTAAATACCAAAATAATTCGTTTTTTTATTGTGATATCTTCTGAACTTTGTTAAATCTTATTCCTTTTACACTTTACATTATTGAGAATGAAATTTTTTTATTAAAACAATTGAGAGATGCACTTCAATATAATAATTGTTATTGGAAATTTTTTAATTAGTATTCGATTCGTTCTTTTTTTATTCCAACGTCTTCGTCCTTCACATTCTTCCAGTTCTTTGAGCAGCCAAACCTCGGCTGGCCTCTTTATCTCGTGCAAACAGTGAGGTTTCATTTCACGGCTTTGTTCTCCCTCATCCCTTATTCCATTTCCGGTATCGGTCGGGCGTGAGTCTATCTTACTTTCCATCGAAATTAGTTTTTCTTCCAGATCGTTCACACCCCATTCCTCATTCCTTTCTACGATGAGAAAAATAAATGTTTGTTTGCCTTCTTTCTTTCCTTTTCCCTTCCCCCATTATAATCCCCTTAAAATCCTCTACAATTATGAATATTCTGAAGAACTTAATAAAAAAAGATTAAATTACAATTTAAAGCTTCATCTTTTAATATCCAATTTAAATTTTCAATTAACAAATGAAATCCTCCTTGTTTAACACTTTTTTAAAATCTATTCCATTCCTTTTCCAATTATCACATTCACACTATCAAAGATGTAAATTTACATGAACGTTTGCAATCAATTAATATTTCCAACCATCAGAAAGAAATTAGCGAGGGAGCACATTCCATTAGCCATTTCCAAACGAAGAAATATAACATCCATCATCTATTATCATTCCAGCAATCCCTGTCCGCCATTTGTTTCGCGGGCGCCGCCAAAATTACGATCGATGGGCTTAGAAGCCGACCGATCCCGAGGGGTCACGGGGATAATATCGATGAGCCGAATATTAATGTCTGTTCGTCGGTGACGGCAATTGGTGCTAATTAGCGGCACGCATCTTCCTCAATTGAGGCTCGTTTCGACCGCCACCCTTCAGCCATCGCGCTTTCGACACGATGTTCGGCCTATGCGAGCGTTCGGTAAGGTCACGGTCATCTCGACTAGCCTTAGAAACTTCAACAGCGGAACACACAAAGTAGACCTCGTTCCCTATTCTTCTTTATTTCAATTTCTTTTGTATATTCTTTCTATCTTTTAAACGATATTCAATGGAAATTAATTTTCCAAAATGTAAACTTTATCGTCTTCTTTCTGTTCAGTGATAAGGATTTATATATTTTCTTTATTTTCGTTCTTTTTCTCGTTTGCGTTATTTCTGGGATGATTCGAATCTTTGTAGGCAAATTGTATCATTGACGTAAGTGATATTTCGTTCTTCCTTCATTTTTTGTTCATAATGGAAAGATTGTAAAGTTTTTCGTTTTGTTATGTTATAATTCTTTGTTGAAGTGAATGTAAAAATCTAAATTGGATTGCCTAAATGTTTAAGTTCATTTTCTTCGATAATAGAAGGTTTATAGATTCTTTATTTTAATTTTTTTTTTATTAAATTATTAAATTTATTTTATTAAATTATACTTATAAATCTACATACATCTCAACTTGACATTTTCGTGTGATGGATTTTTATCGCATTTATACGTTCAATGCAATCGATGCATTATGCATGTCACGCATAAGAGTTCGATTTTGAAAGGTGTACAAGTATCGGAATTGTGGTCGCATAAAGTGATGAGAAACGGAAACGCCACGTTACTGTGATAACTTTTTACATATATGCATACAACATTTATACCAGCTATTAGCGTACCCACATGTTACGGAAAGAAGTGATGAATTTACATGTATGGAACAATAAATATACTATATCTCTTAGTTACCTTCCCTTCAAAGTATCGCAGATATGCAATGTGCGAACAATTTTCAATACATCATAGTTACTTTGTAATTATTTACATTATATTCTAGAATATGGTTATTGATGCTAATTTCATTCGACTTTTGATTGGACTTTCATTGAATTTTGATTAACAAGAAGTTTTATTATATTCTTATCTATTTAAATGTTATTGGTTTTGAGGATCATTTATGTCTTCTATTCATATTTATGTTTTATTAAATAAGAAAACTTCATTTGTAATTAATGATCATTTTTATTATGTGTGAATTATATAATTCTAATTATATAATTAGAAGAATTATCATTAATTATAATAAAATTAATTATAAATTGAATGTAAAATATTTATAAATATAAGGCTTTAAATAATACAGGAAATCATAAATTTATATTATATAAATTTCAATTATAATTACTAATTGTTTTCCAAAGAATTTTGATAGAAATTCTATTTTAATGAGCAATTCATATTCCTATTAAAATATAATATAACATTCCTTAACATTTTTTTATCATTTTAGATCTTAAATTAAAGACTTTTCTATTTTTAAATATTTAATTACAAATTTTTACAATATTAATCAATAAATTTCTCTAGTTCCAAAATTATAAAAAAAATAATAAATATTTCTTAATTTCTTGAATCCTAAATATGAAATTATATTCGTATATTTATTTATTTAAAATATTTCAAATAAGTTTTAAATTAATAAATGATCTTAAATTTCGAATTCTGAATTAAAGATTTTTTTAATTTTTAGTTCCAAAAATTTCTCAAATCCTATTTATATATTTTCGAATTACAGATTTCTCAAATAGACATTAGATTTTTTTTTTTTGAATCTCAAATCAAAATTTTGCATGATATATTTCAGTTATCACGTCATTTAATATTTCCGGTCACGATATTCAGTGGAATAATATAACATATACGGCTCGTTTGACACGCTGCGACGAATATGACGCACGCAATTTTCTAGGTCGTCACGACGCAGCAGGGAAGGTCAGGATTGGTTCAAGTCCAAGCGAGTCGTCGCGGCCGTCAACGTTGATGGTAACGCGTTCGTCTTGTTGCTAGTTGAACTATAATTAGCGAATTTTGACACGGAATTTCTTCAGTTCGCTGGAAACAGACCAAAGAAACATGCCTCTTCGATTTATCGCCATTGCCATTTCTCCTTAAATAGATATTGCTATAAGTGATAATATGATGAAGATGTGAATCTTTCGTTAAGAGATATAAACCTTCTATGAGGTTGTTGCCAAGTTTAATAATCTGATGATCTAATAATTCCCATACATGAATTTGATGTATATCTATATCTTATCCAAAATATGGACAAGATATAAATATCATAAAATTCATATCATTTATTTCATGGTACTACACATTACCAATCCTAAATTATAAACATCAAATTATACATTTTTTTCAAAATAAATATAATAAATTTGCTTCAAAAATCATTTAGCGTTTTATAAAATGCTTAAAAAAACGAAATGATGGAATAAATGTAAATATTTTGTAAGATAAAAAATATTTCTATGTATATTTATTTTGATATTAAATTGTTAGATAGAATATGTATTATGTTTTATAAAAAAATAAAAAGAATTTAAAAAAAAATAAATTTTAATTAAATATAATGTAATGTGTAACAATATCATCGATAGTTTCAAAGATATTGCAGGGAATCGTAGATCTTCTTTGATTTATGTCTATTGCTCGGCTTATAATGATTCTATCCCACCGATTATTCAACTGTTCGAATATTATCCGACAGTTATACCACCTAGAATATCATGTAGATCCGATTTATCATAACAGATTTCATTTTCTATTATAAATTTCATGTTATCTTGAGAATCCTTTAAACCTAAAATATTGTAAATAATTCAAATTGATTATTCATAATATTGATTAAAACTAGAAATAATTATTAATGATATAATTATCAATAATACTCATCTTATATACATAAATTAAATCATTGACAATTTGTGAATAATTTTCAATCTTCAAATGTTTGTCTACGGCAGATTAATAATCATTAATACCAGAATTTTGAAGTGAAAAAAAATCTAATACAATATCTATCAGTATTACCATGTGCGTTGACGTGTATACTCATACTCGAGAGCTTCACCCTTGACACCCCTTCTTCTTGCACTCAGCAGCCCACGCTCGCGATGAAGCTCCGCAGGTGGCCGGACGTCTTTAAAACGCTTTGATAATCTCAAATTTTCGCGAAATCATACGCTTTGATCTTGTGATATCTTTTGATAATCTTCGTAGATCGTTTTAGAAACTGTTGCTGAAATCTAATTACATCAAACATTAGATTGTTTAAAATAAACTGTTTTTTAAGGAAGATTTAATGCATTTTTTTATCTTTGATAATTATATTCATTCCATGAAAAGATAAATTAATATTAATATAAATAATATAATGAAAAGATAAATTAATATAAAGTTTTGAAACATTTATAATAAACTTTCGATATTTGATTATATTTCTAAATTCGAAAGAAAGAGATAAAAGTGGAAGTGTTTGCGAAGAAGAATAATTCAAAAATTACATCGAAATTTTCTTTCTTTTGAATTTTTTAATTTCAAATAAATATTAATAATAAAACTTGAAGGATTAGCTCTAAGCCATAATAAAAATTCAATTTCTTGCATTTTAGGTTAGGTTAGAATTCGCTTTTTTAAGGAAACGAAAAGAATGAGATTCCGATACAAATTTTATGATACAATCTCGACAGCTATATTTTTATGTATTTAACTTTATTTCGATGCTTGTTTATATATAAGTTATGATAATATTATCATACCGGAAGTCTTCGCAAACAACAACACATAATGTTTTTACGCGAAAAACGTTGCACCGTAATATTCAACTTCTGGCACGGTTGTTTAGTATCGAACATTGAAAAAATTCTAGCATTGCTTCAGCCTACGTGGTTTCCAGCTAGGCTAATAAAATATAAATATATAGACCTGGCCACCCTGTGACATTCTTTGAAATATATTTTTGAGAATTTGTTATTTTCTAGTTCTAGTATTGATATCGTGTACACGAAAAGAAGATACCATAAAATGAAAAAATCCATTTGTGAATAAGAATCATAAAAATCAAACTAGATATTATGAAATTATATTATTAAAATTTTAAAAATAAAAGATAAAATATTCGAAAGAAAATTAAGATGAGATTTGAATCTCGATTATCTGACAGGTAAGATGATCATTTTTATATTATAGTTCGTTGAATTTCAATCATTAAATATTATCGTGTATTAAATTTCAATATAAATTACTATAAAAAAGAAATCTATTATTAAACTTACTAAACAAAAAAATTTTCAATTTATTTTTATTCTTATTTCTTACTTTTGTCAAAAATATTTTCTAATTAATCAAAGAAATTATAACATAAATTTTGATATTTTCGTTTTTGTATAAAATACTAATAATGAATATAAAATAAGGAGATCGAAAAAATATGAAAAAATTATACTTCTATTTTCTTTTTTATTTGCTTATCATGTTTAATATAATTTGAGAAAAAAAAATAGAAGAAAGTAATATAGATTAGAGTGATGCGAAAATAAAGTCAAGCTGATACGTTTAAAATATTATTGATTTGGAGCATTTAATCAATAAAAAAAATAAAATATAAAAATAATCAAAGAGAATAGAAAAATTTCAACTACAAATCAATATCACTTAATTAATTTTGTTGAATAATTATATGACGCTTTGAATTAATTAATTATTTCTTTCATTAATAATTCTTTTGTAAAAAATTTAAAATATTTTTCTTTATCAATTGATATAATTATCAATTGAATTATAATTTTTAAAAAATATTAAAAAATATTAAAATTTTAAATTTTAATTCGTAAAAATTAAATCATCATTTCTTGGCTGCAATATTCTCTCTATATATATTCTCAATATTCCGAATCTGCAATAACTAGCAGACGAGAACGTAAAGTAAAACGAACAACTTACTTTCTTCATATTCCATATTCTTGTAACGAATTTTCAATTGCTATTAGAAGAAAAGCAGGAAATCGAAGGATGTATTTCGAGGTTATGTTCACTGCGTAACATTTGCAACGAACACTGCGACATAGAGGACGATCGAAGGATCTCGAGACTTACGTAAAACCCTTCGCGCTCGATCGAATTTCCTGACCACCCGGCGACAGTCTATACGACCATGTACGCCTATTACGTCGCCTTTACGATCTCCTCGTAAACGTCCAGGCCCGCGAAATTGATAGACCACTACGTTACACGAACGAACACATCTGTACATACGATAGTCCCATCGTGGCAGCACGTACGATGTCTTCTTTCAACTCGCTAGATCGTTCCTCTACCGTATTCTCGATTTCTATCGTAAAAGATCGATAATCGATAGGACAATCGATTTTTCAAATAGATCTGAAACGAGTCGCATAAAGACATTCGAACAAAATGGCGTTTTGTGTCGTAACGAAAGTTATCTTGTCCATCTATACAACGAAACGATAGAAAAAGAATATTTCATAGTTCGAGGTTATTTGTTTCCTGTTTCAAGTCGAATTATATAAAAAAAGAGGTTAGTATAAAATAATAAACTTTTATTTTAGAAAATTATTGACACAGGAAATATCGTATCAATTTTTCGTTAATTTGCTATTTTAAATAAATTTCGTTTTGAAGTATCAAAAATTATTAGTTTTTTTGCATCTTTCTATAGATATTGTATATCAAAATAAGAAATTTTTTCATATATATGAAAGATTATCGAATGATCTTCAAATCTTTTGTATTAAAATAGAGGTTAAGTAGGGAGAGTAGAATAGTAAAAGCAATTTTCATTTGAGAAGATTTTGATACTTACATTAATATAAAATATTCTGACAATTCTATATTATTCCATCACTTTTGTCATGCAATGAGAATTTAGTATGTCAAGTAGGAAAAATCGTGCCAGAATATATTACAGATGTATATAGATTACATAGTTCCATTCTACGTTATATAATAAATGATATTGATCAATCTTTGGATTGTGTGTGTCAAAGGAAATATTAGGATAAACAAGTAAAAAAAGAAATTTCACTTTCAAGAAGAAAGATTCTCACAATTTACACAAAATATTCTGTCAGTTCCTCGTTAATCCGTCGCATTTATCGCGTAAATGAGAATTTTGTTTTGCCAAGGGAAAAGAACTGTGTCACCGGTGACAGCATCGTACATCCACGTTACAATGAAGCTTTCGAAAATGAGACAACACGAAAGTCAAGCGTCGTAAAAAGCACGTAATAGTTTCAACCGGCCAATTCTGTAAGCGACTGATGACTTTACGAGCGAGACGCGACTCCAGACGCCGACCAGACGCGAATGGTTCAGCGCGAGTAAATCTAACCTCGCCTACGCTTGCTAAAACGGCGCCGGTGTCACAACGCGTAAAAATTATTTGCTACTAGTAGACAGCTACTGTTTTAAAAATACAGCGTCTAACTAACTGTTCTCGATATGGATCACCTAGGATTTTTTACGACACTGTGTGGATATGCAAACTGCTTTTACGATATGAAGTTTCTAACCATGCTAATAATGCTTTCATAGTTTTTTTAATTTTTTAATTTGATTTTTTAATTATTTCAATTAAACAATCATTTTAATTAAGGTAAAATACAAAATTATAATAATAATATAATAAATATTTTAAAATCAAATTAAAATAAGTTAGGTTAGAATAGAATTCGTGATGATATATATATATATTTAATAGAGAGATTACTATACATTACTATAAACATTGTATTAATTAATCAAATTTAAATTTAAAATTCAAAAAAAAAACAAAAGAAATGTTAAATTTAAATTTGAAATTAAATATAATAATTCAAATTATATATTAATATCACAATATTATATAAATTTCAGTTCACTATCGGTGATGATATAAAGTCACTTGATGTTTTAATCGTTTCGATAATGATTATTGAATAACACGTCGTTACTTCGTACGCGCGAAATTTAAATTTGCCAGACGTTCGTAGTAAAAAAAAAAGTCAGAAGAGATGACGGAGAAGCGAATGAAGTGGCAGACGACGCGGACGACAAGAAGGGAATTGTAAAGTCGTCATAATTGATTGCATCTTTCGCAAGTAGAGAGGCGAAGCTCGAAGAGGAGGCTGAAAGGAAGAAGACAGTGGAAGAGGACGAGTGGCTCTCTAGCTGATACAAGAGCCGTTGACATTACCGCGTTGCTCCTCGTCGCGAAACCACGCGCCACCCACCGAGCACCGTGATTTTTATTTCGGCTGGCAATAAACAGATCCATCGTGACTTTTTTTCTCTCTTTCTTTCTCTTCTCGCTTTATGATCTTTCTCCTCTTTATTCTTTTTTTTCTCATTTTCTTCTTTTATGACGATCGTTCTTCGACAACAGAGGACATTATCAATAGTGAAAGATGTATTATTTATAATAATTATAATTTCAGAGAGGTAGTTTATTATTCAATTATTCCACGAGTAAAGTGTTTCTTTCGTTTGAATTATATAACTTGTTTCAAATTTAATATTAACGAGTTAATGAATGAAAATAAATTATCTGTATAATTTTTTCTCTTTTAATCAATTCAACTGAAAAATGAAAATGCAATGATTTATTTGTAACAGAATATTGATTTTTTCTAATCTACTCTTTGTTATTTATTTAATGAGTTTAATAGAAAAATTTTCATTGCGTATTATTTATTTCAAATAGTAAACTTTTATAAACTTTTTGAAATCTTTACTTCAATAGGTGACAAAATCTAACTTAAAGTTTCATCGAATATTTTTCTAATATATTTTATTGTATCAATTTTCATTTAAACGTACAGATAACAATGCCCGTCCAGACGAAATACAATCGATGTCAGGCCACTGTTTTTCTCCTGTCTTTAAACGTGTGAATGTCTTCGCCATATCGCATCAAGGACGGATTGTCTCTTTCATAGTGTTTTCGTGAGACGAATTTCTGGAACGTTGTCTCTTTACAATCGTGTGAAAAGATCGAAACGGAAATAAAATCCTTCTCACTCCTAAAAATCGATTTTACTACCGTCCATATTGGAAATTCCTTACACGGAGAACAATGAAAATCCTCAAATAATATTCAAAAAGGTAATATATTAAAATGTTTATTATTCGAATATATTTATTATTTTTTGATAATTTACTATTTCTTTTTGATATTTTATTTTATCATTGATACATATTATTATATGAATCTTCCACTATTCAAACATTGTTTGAATATTACATTACATTAGATTAAAATTAATTTTTCTTGAATTTATTTAGGTTATGTTAAAAAACTACTTATAAATATTGATTCTTCTTCTAAATAATCATAAAGCATCCAAAATTTTCCACTTATATTCGAGTCTATTTGCAATATATTAGATCTCATCTATATTTTATCTACTTTCAAAGGACGAAAGTTCATATTATACCTCTATCTCGTCAAACAGCCATAATAAAAGAAATCTCTCCAACTTTTGGTCACATCGATAACCTTGAAATTCATACTGTTTTTCCTTATTACGAACAACTAAAGAGTTCGTCAGAAGTTGTTGTGATTTCTTTTAAGAAGCCCTTCGGAGAAATGGCGGGTGATTGATGTCAAACACACACAGATCACCCTGGGGGATCGACGATCCCGTTTCACCAACGACCTCGACTCATCAAGGACAATCCTTATCGGAGCTAATAGACACGAAGGATTTTCAAGCGAACCTACAGAAAAACAAAATCTAACGATGAATCGGGAATATCCTCGAGCAAATGGGAGCACCCTCGTCAACCACAATTTTCCATCGAGTTCTTCTTACTGTCAAGGTCGAGGCAGATTGTCACAGCGAGGAGGGCACGATGATTATCGCGTATTACGAATCTGTCCACTATGGATCTGTCGACTACTGAGAAAATCTTCTCGAAGGGATGCCAGATTATTGCTCGATTGTTGCTCGAATTACTTCTGTTGAGCAAGAAGTTTGTCTGAATAATAATGGCTGCCAATGTTTCAATAACATTGCAAATATTATGTTCGTGATATGGTATGGACGATTGGATGTTTATCTTTGATCATTTTGATCGTAATTTCGAATACGTTTCGTAGAAATGTTGAAATGTTTTTCGGCTATTCTTAATGTTTCTTATTTAGAAGTTTTTATTTTTATTATACAAAGTTCTAATTCCAAATTATATTTCTATTATGAAATGTAATTTACTGGAATAGAAACTACAATAACGTTTGCAAAAATATTATCATAATGTATGTTTATAAATGAGGACATTTAATTTAAGATAAATGAATATTATAGTTATAAAATGAAATTAAAACTTATTAACGATGTAATAACTTATATATGTACTTATATAATATAAACACGACAGTATCTTTTTAAATTACATAACGTAGAAAGCATACATTTTTTATAATATTTTTGTTTCTATGCTTAAACTAAGTTAGGAATTACTAGAGAAGTTCGTAACCTAAGTTTAACCTTAAAATTTACTAGACTCGTCGTACGAAGTCAAAATAATGGAGAAAAAGATGATAAATAAAATAGAGAGAGGCTGTGAGGAAGGAAAATGGCCGGTATTACGAATTATGGCCGAACGAAAGCGAATGCAATTAAGGGATGCCGTGGAAATGGGAAATAATGAATTCAAGCCCCGTTTCTGCCCGTGTGCTCCCGGGGGATTACCGTGTGGCCGTACGATTCAAGGGGTAGGAAGGAAGGTGAAGATTATTCCGGCCTGCAAAGGGAATCTGGAAGCTATGACCTACTTCAATTTGCCTTCTCCACATTCGTAGGCACTCCACGTT
>NW_006263711.1:187777-188796 GCF_000469605.1 Apis dorsata | reverse complement strand
AGAAGAAGAGTGGCGGTGGAATCGAATAATAAATTCGAGGGAACATTATTTTTGGCTCCCTGTTTCCTCGCCCAGCTCTCTTTTCACCGATTGTTGCTTTTAGGCTGGAGGGCTTGTTATATATGCGTTCGATAAATTGAACGCGATTCCCCCGTCCTTGTCGATGTTTTCGGTCTACTTTAAACTGTTTTCCTCGAGCAGTCTTATGGGGGATTGTTCCGCGGGGTTCCTTAAAATAACCGAATTTATCTTGTTCTGTGTATATTGTTGTATGTTGAGGATATATTTTCGAATCTTTGGGCAAATTTATGGGATGTGTATGTTTTTTTTCTTTCTTTTTTCTTTTCTTTCTTTCTTTCTTTTTTTTTTTTTTTAAATAGAATAATCACAAAGAATTGTAGAAAGATAAGTGTAATATGTAATGATTATTAAAAAATCTTTAGACTGAGACAGTAATTATTAAAAAAAACGTGATTTAATTTTAATTTTCTTTTTGTGAGGGAAGTTGAAATTTTTGGAAGTTTTGGAGATACTCAAGTTTGTTTGCTGGTTAGCGGAAATTATTTCAAGAAACGTCTAATTTATGTGAATTCCATGGATATACCTCCCGCAAGGCAGGTGTTGCACAAACAGATCGCGTCGCAACACCTGGCGCCCCATACATTCCCCATATGACAACTTCCCTTCCTCCATTTACCGCTAAATATAACAGGAACTAGCATTTCTACCTCGTTAGAGGACTAATTACGAGAGAAATTCTTAGGTCTTGTTGGAAAGTAAATATAATTTTTGTCTACTATAACTCAGATAGTCTAATCCCCTTAATGAGCATGTTCTTAAAACAAGCTGTATCGCTATAAATAAAAATTTCAAGGAAGAACAGGAAAAATATTATTTTATATTTACCATTAATACTATCTTTTCATAATCATTAATTTAAGAATTATAGTAATTTTTATTGAATAACTACAGCTTATTTTAAGATCATTTATCAATTTAAAAAAAAAAGCTTCAAAAAT
>NW_006263711.1:185187-187665 GCF_000469605.1 Apis dorsata | reverse complement strand
TTTTTTTTTTCTTAATTTATATAATCTAAAAATTATTGATTTCTGTTTCTTGTATTAGGTTAAAAAATTCTATTTACTCAATATTTTTTCCATCATTATTTCTTTTTTCATGCGGATCATATAATTTTGAAGTTTGAAAAACTCTAATGAATTTTCAAACTTTAAAATAATAAATTATTCTTTTTTAAAATCATAGAAAATTTTTTGTTTTTTAATATATACTATATAATATGTATACAGTGATTTTTTTCAAAACAATATCTTATTTTTATTTTATTACATGATTTTTAATGTGTTATTTCATTGAGATCATTAGATATAAAATAATCCAGGATCATTACGTGCAAAGTAAAGAAACGTACCCTGGACAAACTATCTTCGTTATGCTCTTGTTTGCTCTTAAAACAAGAAAAAATATATAGATGAAAATCTATTCAGAATTCCATTGGCGTAACAACCCGTCCCTTTAACTGTATTAGTCTGTTTGCACCCGTTGAAACTGTGACATCACAGATCGGCTGATCCAACAAAATTGATTTCAACTGCTGTTTTCGAGAGAAGCTGTTCTAGAAACCGACAACGATCGTTCACGTTCAACCTGCATCGCTCGGAAGTAGGCTGAAGGGGAGGAAACGAGGACGTGTCCTGTAGGTGGCTGCATCCGCAATGAAAAACTCGTAATTGTGTCGAAGGAAATGAGCTATATTCCATGAGAATCGCGCGATATTGGTGCATTGATGCAGAAAATTTAAGGAATTTTTACATTAATTTTGGATTAATTAGCTTTTTATTAGCACAGTTTATAAGATAGAATTTTTTCTAGTTCTGTAACATAAAATTATAGATATTTTATTAATTGTGGCAATTAATGATCTCAAGAATAACTATTAATTATTAAATTTTAAATTTTAAATTTATAATTATATATTAATTTTATTCAGAATTTCATTTATCTGAATTCATTCGACAGTTCCATATCAGATATGGATTACTTGTTCAAATAATAGAAATTCAGATAATTGAATTCAACGAGTAAGAGTATATTCAATATAAATGTGATTTTATCGTAAAATGAGAAATCGTGATCAATTATATTTTCTTTTTGCAATTAAAATTTTAATCATAAAAATTAATATAATCTAATATCTGAGGGCAGCTAATAATTTGAATAAATGTTATTTGAAGGAAGATCTTCATCATAATTCTTGTATATAATTATATTTATTTATGTAGATCTTTTGCGTGGTTTCTACTCATATATCTTGGAAGTAACAAAACAATCTAAGCATTATATCTGATGTTTAGATGTTTCATTTATACTATTTATCGTTATTTCTATCTCACACTCGTCATCTTCTAAAATATTACAGTATAATTAGACGTGATATACATTATAAAGTAATTTACTATATATTGCATATCACTCAATGGTGTTATATTTATTGAAATAAATAAAGAGATTTATAATTTTCAAAATGTTCTCTATAACAATAATATTCAATATAAATAAAATTGTATGATACAGAGAAAATGAATAATCTTTTATTAACAGAATTGAATTAATTAAACTCTCTTAATAAAACATATCTAATATGAATAAAATATCAAATTTAATTTCATCCATTAATTTGTTGTCTGCTACTACTTTGTTTAAAAAACTAAATTAAATGTTTCCTTGTATATTTTTCACATTGTTATGCTATAACATTAAAATATAACAATATAACAATAATAACAAGTGTTGATTATCGCTGACCATCATGATTAATATATTTCTCAAGATGTTGTTCTCTGTGATTTAAACCTGTCTTCTTATATTATATATTCAGATATCATAAATAGAAAAGATAGATTCTTGAAAGGTTCAAAAACTATTAAGTGAAAGATACGGGCGGTCGTTGTGTCCGGATTTTGCCGAGTTCACTGGCGCAATGCGGGGCGGCCAGACAACATGGCGCACCCTTTTCTGGCGCGTTGAAATTACACGCATTCAATCGCAAGCAAACACGTGTATAAAGATGCATTACGTTATTTGTTTTATCGTTTCATTGATCATCGTACAAAATCGATTAGCTGTTGATTCGTTCGATGACAAATTTATCAAATCTGTTGATAAATTAAATTATGCATTCCATTGTGCGAACTTTGAATTTTAATTTTCTAATTTTAATTAATTAATAGATTTTATTAATCTAAATTATTTTTTGTATATTAAAAAATATTAATCACTCCATGGATTAATAATATTCTAAATTATCGATTGTTGTGTCATTTAAATCGATTCTATATAGGTATTAAAAATTTGAAATATTTTTTAGAAAATTGTTATCCGATTAGATATTACGATGATTACAAGCGTCAATAGATATACGGTTCGAAAGATGAGAAATAAAAAAAAAATCTTTTGAAAGAAACTTTCGAGTGTTTGAAAAGGAAGCATTTTCATGATCGATGAATTAATATGGTCCTTGACCACGG
>NW_006263711.1:160766-184942 GCF_000469605.1 Apis dorsata | reverse complement strand
TTTTTTTTTTTTTTCTCCTTGGCACGTGCCTGATGGGACCTTTTGTTCCCTTCCTGTCACGAATCATTTTCCTTACGCGCCACTACAGTAATTCGGAACAGGTGTTAAGTTCCCTCTAAAACGGGTTATTCACGCGTATTAATTAGGCTTTTTTTAAAGCGTTGGTTACTCGATACGAAATTATAATTCTAAATCTCCGTTCTATTGTTAATTCAGTACTGATTTCTTCTATTAACATGAAATTAAAATTTTTACCAAATTAAAATTAACTTTAACACTTTGTTATTGCGAACGAAGGAGGATAGAATAAGAATGATATTTTAATGAAAATATTGATTAAATGAATATTTTTCGTTCTTTTATGCATATAACGAGATTTTTATACTCATATTGACGAGATTTTTAACGAGAAAATTTGCTGGCTGCGAGGCCTAAAAAGGCCTGTGCGCGCAATTATCGAGAGCAGTTCGAATCCTTTTCATCACGAACACCTGTTTTAACCAATTATTTCGACCTTGACCCAGGTTTAGGGTAGCGGCACTCGAATTCTTCGACACGGAGTGGTGTTCTTGAATTTTCCACGCTACTCCTCCCAGCGAATTTTGTTCGCTGCTTAACCTCAAATTCGTTTTGCACTTAAACCACTCCGAGGAAATGGCCTCAGATTTTATTATTATATATATAAACCCTCACTCTTAAAATTACTTTAAAATATTTAATTTTACAATCGGAGAAACATCGATTGTATTTTGCTTTGAAGACAATTCTTTGAACGAATAATAATCAATATTGGAAAATTTCTTTTCTTCGACAATTTCCAACAACAATTTTTAAATGATTATCTTCGCGTCCATTATTCGTAAAAATTCGATGACATTCTCAATAACTCGTGATACAACACACGAGTACTCTCGATTCAAGTTCAACAAAATCGAAATGGGCCATTACGATTTCACGCGGGCATTTTTGGCGCATTAAATCTAATTTCATCTCGATAAACATCTTTCACGATCGTGTTTAATGCGGGGACGGCATTATTGAAGTTTGTCGATTATTTAAAGGGCGAGTCGCGGTAGCGTCCTCGAGTGCCTCGTCAATCGTCCTCAATCGAGTCTGGAGTGTGCAACATCGACGATGATTGACAGTTAATGGAAAAGGGTGGACCAAATAAATGACAACTATTCAGTTATCGGTTACTTCAATGTAAAATTCATATAACGATTCAAAAAAGATTTTGAAGACTATTATTCGATTGATTTAAACGATTATATTTTTTTTTTCTTTTAAAGTTGTTAAATGTGTTATTAGACGAATTTTCTATTTGATTATTATCGAAACATTTACTTGGAATACGTTATATAAATGTACTTCAATATTTATGCAATTTTTATGTAAAGAGCATCAAAGAAGAATGGAATATGTCAAAAGAAACTGAATATTCAAGTAAGATTCTTATCCATTAATTCATTATTCGTTTAAAAATGAATGCTTAAAGTAATGTTATAAAAATTACCAAGCCAATTCCCAGAAACTCCTTTACAAAATTCTATCCTTTTACATCTAATATAATCATTCCCTATTTTATTAAAGTTGATTAAATTAACTCAAATTAACACCATTATTAAAAATTCAGATTCACTATTAATCTTGAAAGAAACTTTATCATTTCTACCTAAAAGAAGAAGAAGAAGAAGAAGAAGAAGAAGAAACTTCCTAATTTCCAAGGAATTTTCATGTAGCAAAAATTCGTGGAGAAAATAACCTCTGCCAATGACCATCCAACAGGATTCCCGCTGATCCACCGAAATTCAGTGAGCGCCACCCCAAAACGAAACGAAGCAGGCTAACGAACATACGGCGTGCCCCGGGAGAAGCGTCGCAGGAGGGGCGTGGAGATGCGGCACGCGTCAACCAAGGGTGGCACAAAAGGCTGGGAAATGGAGAGCGAATTGCTCATTATCGAGTGGTCAGGACGCGTCGAGGGGATTTCATCTAGGTTCCTCCTGGAAAGGATGAAGAAAGCCCACGTTCGCTTCTCGTAGAGGGGGTTCGAGGAGGCTTGGATCCGTCCACGGAGGGAAATGAATCGCGTGAAAATTGTGTCCACCCCACTCGCATCAACCGTGGGGGGAATTTTCTTTAAGGGAAAAGCTTTAAGCTTCCACTCTGTTCATCAATCGAGCCACCCCCTCGAACACTTTCTCTTCCATGTGTTTCGATGTGGTAAATAGGGGGAGGAGTCGCTCAAGTGATTCGTACGAATTTTTATTACGAAAAATATGGATTTTAACGAATTTTTTTAACAAATTGCAACAATTAAATCTTACACGTTTCTCTTTTTTTTGCTTCTTCGATAGAGGAATTTGTAAACAATAATATAATATAATAAATTATATGGCTTTTCTCTTTGGATTGCAACAATTAAATCTTACACGTTTCTTTTTTTTTTTGCTTCTTCTAGGTGTCGATAGAGGAATAACAATAATAATATAATATAATTTTATTAATAATCGGTGGTAGCAGAATTATTAGTTAATTGAAAAATGTAGAAAACTGTAGATTTTGTTCACTTTGGATTTATGGAACGAGGGACAGAACCGATTTATCCCATTTCTTTTTTTTCTTATTATAAATTTTTTCCCCAACTTAATTCCGCGCGCTGGAAATTGAAAAATTGAAAAATTGAAAAATTGAAAATAATAATTTCGCTTTTGTTAATTTATTGAACGGCGGCGCGGGAATAGCATAATCGCAGAGAGATTTTAAAGGAATACCGTGCTTCAATTTCCAAGCAGGCTTTTAGCAAGCTTCCGGATTGACTCCTTCCCCGGAAGTTCTTTCCTTTTACGCCACGGACGAGTTCCAAATGGCCGTACTTCAGCGAACTGCTTTCTGAACACGCGTATCTTTTCACGTATACTACTCCACTTCCACCTTACTATCGCGATAATGTATTCGCGGTTCAGTGTACTCCAAGAGGAAGAAAGTAATTTGTCATTGTCTAGTTGATTTTACCAATGTGAAAAAACGTATTTATTTATCACGTTTGTATCTTTGATAACACACTTGATATTTTTATATATTTGGAGGGAAATCAGATTATGAAATATATGAAATTACATAATATATATATATATAATGATATAAATTAAGCTTAATTTCAAAATCAGTTTATCCACTCAGTCTCAAAGGAAACTTTGATTCTGTAAGTTTCTGTAATATCAAGCAGAAAAGTATCTATAGCTTGTGATAAATGAGTCACAGAAAATCAATGGAAGATACATTCGATGGAAGATAATTTTTTTCTTCTCTGAAAAATTTATTCCCCTATAATTAGATGAACGGATAAAAATCTTGTAATTTTAATAATAGAATAAGTTTCTAGAAAGTGGAATCGATTAATTTAGTTTTTCGAGCAGTCAAAGAAAAGCTCGGAGAAAAGAGGAAATCGTTTATTCGATTTCTCGTTTCAATAAAAATATTCTTCTTCATCTTGAATATATTTACATTTCGGGATTAATGGGAGTATTTTAGTTACAAACAACTGTTTCAACGCGAGAATGGCTCTCGTGTTTCATGCAAGGCCGTGGATAAAATCAGCGCAACTGTCGGACTTCCATCGTGGTTGTCAATATGCATTACGTATGCTGCACGATTAAATATTCAAGACACGTTTAAAAATTGACCGATAAAGATCGATCGATGTGAACACTTTGATCCTGTAGTTGGAGAATTATTTAAATGGCTTTTGAATTCGTAAATTCGATCAGGCATCGATAAAAAAAAATTTTAGAACATCAAGGTTGAAATATCGAATTTGGCATCGTTAGCCTTCATAGTTTTCCCAAACTTTTTCCCTAACATTTTACAAATTTTGAAATCAATGGGTCGTCTTAATTATTTTGTAGGATAAATAAGTAATATATACGTAATAAATCTAAATATTTATTCTCATATGTTAATTATTTAAAACACAATGTTGATTTGGTTGCAACACAAAAATTCTGTCTATCATAAAAATATGTAAAAAAAGTAAAACAATTGGAATACTCTTCTGTTAAAATGATTAAAACTATTTAATTGTTGTTTCTCGTTTTAAGTCAGAATCACTAATTAAACCAATTAAGAGTTTTCATGGAACAGTTGTTCACTTTTTTAATGGAACATCGGTACTCCATGGAAAATAGGTCTAGTTGAAAATCATTAACTACTTTTATCTAAATGAAGTCACTTTCTAATCTCAAAAATATTGAAATGTTAAAATATTTTTGCCTTTAAAGAAAAAAATAAGGTAATGAATAGATAATTCATCAACAAGGATACTTAATATCCTTTTTTGCAAAACGATGCTCATTATTTTTATTCCAACATATTCGAAGTTTTGCTTAATTTCTATAGGCTGTTATTAATAAAACACGATGACCTTCGTCACTTTAAATGCAATGAACTCTCATTAAAAGATCTTTTCGTATTTTCATAAAAAATTTCGGTCGCTAACCACCCTTTCGACGCCAATATTACATTCCTTTCGTCGCCTGTGTGATTCATGGACATCGTTCGATCTAAAATAAAATGAAATTGATGAATTAAAAAATAAATGTTTTAATAAATTTTCGTTTTTTCTTAATATTTTTCACGAATTTTATTATAAAATCGATTATTACTGATATTATTAATATTATTCCCGAAAGATGTACACAAATCATATAGATTTTATTGAATGATTTTATTATAAGTCAATATCTTGTTATGGCTCTTCGATACGTATTCCTATAAAATATTTTCGTGGTGTCGAACATTTAGATGCGAATGATCTATTTCGAACGTTCAATTCGTTCATCTCTCATCTCATATATATAATTTCGTCTACGTATGTGTAATTTTTTCATAAAAGGAATCATAAATTATCACTTATTATCGACCAATAATTATATTTCCTATAAAAAGATTTGATAAAACTTCTAAATTCAATTTTGTAAATTTCCAACGAGGAAAGTTCCACTTTCGATATAATTTCGAATTAGGTAAACATTTCTATTACGTTTCTATTCTTACATATACTCTGTATTAACTGAAACATTAATAATAACACGGCGAAAGAAATATCAACAATAATATAGAGACAGGAACAAGTAAATACACATAGTGGAAACGAGAAATGAGGGAATAAGGAAGAAATTGCGAATACATAGATGGTTTGGTCGTTGCCAGTGACAAGCACGAATTTACGATAATACTCGTTGCTGTTGCAGAGTTGAGATTCTGAGGGTAACACAGGTCAGCCAATTGCAACAACACGTGCACCTGACGCGAATAATGGATAACTGGTATACATAGATTATGTCTCTGATTATGACACGAATGCCAATAGAATTTTATTCGTTTAATAATTTCTTTTGATATTTTCTTTAGAAATCTGGAGAGTTGTAAAATTAATCAAGGATAGATAATTATAGTTTCTGATAATTCTGGACAATTGAAACGTGGATTGACAATGATCTAATGAACCTTAAAGTTAAATGGTAATACAGTAAGTTCTATTTTTATAAACTTGAAACAAATTATATCTTATGATATATCGATATATCTTGATCAATTACAAGACGATATTTCAATGTTACTTAATATATTGATAGTAAAACATAGCATTTAATATTTCGTATTTAACTTGTTTTTCGAAAAGTTTCAAATTTTATTATTGTTTCGTTAGATGTACATATAATAACAAGATATGTATCAACTTAATTATTATCTATTCGTCAAGATCAAGATTTTATTTAATTTTTCCGATTCTTTCTTTCCTTTTGAAGAAATTCAACGCCCAATCATCGAATCAGACCATATCAATACCTTATTAATTCCAATACAAACTCCATCAATATCCATTTGAAGTACAAATTGCTTCGCAATCTAATCTATTCAGACAGTTAGAAACATTTATGAAAAGGAGAAATATTATTCCATTCGTACTGTTAGAAATAATCCAAATTGATGGAGCCGAATGTCAAAGGAATATGCGTTTATGCCAAATTTGAATCGAAGGAGTAACTGGTGCGACATTGTACAGAACAAGTACGAAACGGTACGAAACAGTCGTGAACGGTACGGAAATGGAAAAGAGGAGAGGGATTTTCTCGCGTTGGAAAGATTTCATTTTGGAGAACGGGAAAGAATCGCGACATGACTGGTCCTGTGTCCTCTCGTAAAACGACGCCGTTCACTTTTGCGCGCGCGCGCTCCTCGAAAATAGTAGTCAGCTCGTAAAGTCTTTTGTTGCGACTGTGAAACATGCATTCTCACTGTCGTCTCTGCCGCGTCTCGTCGCCTTTCTTTTCTGTCTGACGGCCAGAGTCTCTGCCATTGGCGCCACGGTGACTTTGACCTTTCAACCCCATCGAGGAACTCAGTTGTAACCCCTATATCGCAGGTATTTTACTTGTCATTATGATTTCAACGTGACTTTATCATTATCGTCGTAATTACGAAATTCTATCGTTTTATGAAAATATTAAATAGATTCTTAAAGTTAATGTGACGTGCATTTATAAATTAGCACGATTAATTGTAAAGAGAGAAGAGATTTTAAAGATGTTCACGAATTATGAATTGACATATATTTGTGTGATGTGCGATTGATTTGGCTCAGATTTGGAACGCAAATTAAGGGATATTTTAAGAGAATTTCATTAATTATGATACAGATTTAATCTGTTGAATACTAATGCGAACGTGTTAATCTCGATAATGGCGGAACGATAAAAATAGATACAGGGAAGTAAGGATAGGTTTCATTCTTGAAGGAAATATAGTGTTTTGTGGGTGCAATAAATGTTAATGGCGGTTTCGAAACAATTCTTGAAAGGGAAGTTCTCGTGTATGGGTATTCTATCGATCGTACAGACAAAAATACACCTCTGATTTACGTAACGACGTACCATAAATTTTTCACACAGAAAGTTTTCATGTTACTTTGTAACGTAAATGCGGCACGCGACCGCAGAGTGGATTGCACGATAAAAATTTGACTCTAACATACAATGTTGCTTGACAACGAGCAACCTTGTCGTGAACCAATTCATTCTGAACATTTTTCTGAACAATGTTTACATACGATATTTATATATGTTATTATGATTTTTATTTTATATTCCAAAAATATTTATAATTAATAACTTTAGTTTCGATAATCAATAATTTTTCACTGTTTACTTGCACATCATTTGTACACAAAATACATATACATTTATCGGATTGTTTGTTTACGTAAAATTATGATTCGATTCGATGCAACCATAGAAAATGTGAGGTTAGGTCGAGCAATGGCTCGAAATGCCATAGAGCTCAACACCAAAGGAACGACAAAGGCTGAATTCTCTTGCGACTGGTCGATCGAGCAACACCTCCATTAAGAATAGCACAGGATGGATTTAAATATACGTGGGGCTTTCGTCGAGGCGCAGCACCTGACTGTAACTCGCGAGTGCACACTCGACCACGGGGGAAAATAGCCTAATCTCTTTAGGCAAACGTGTGCACAGGCATAGGCGACTATCGCCAAATATTGACACGTCACGTTAATACTTCTCGTATAACCGTTGGAACAGAGTTTCCACGGGAAACATTTATATATCTCTTCCTGCTCTCCCTTATCTTTCACTCCAATCTCTGAAATCTTAAAGATCTTGGATCCAGATCTTTATCGCTGGTAGATTTTTATCAAATAATATTTTTCGAACGCTGATAACGTTTCTTAAGGAAAGGCAAAGATTTCATTTTACTTGACTTAACTTTTCTTAACTATTGCTTAACTTTTCATTTTGAAGAGTTTTCATTGTCACTGGTAAATAATTCTTAATACTAAGTTTCTCAGTACAATAAAATTTTTCATTAAAAATATTTCTCTTTGTTTAATCTCATATAATTATATTAATATTATCAATTAATCTTTGAGAGATTAGGTTATGTGAAATTTTTTGATAATATGATAAATTAAAACAAATTATTATATAAAAAACATAGAAAGATATATTAAAAAGTTTAGTCTTTGATTTTCGATTACATATCAATATATCTCATTTAAACGTTTCGTTGCCCGAAGTGTTCAACAATTTAAAATAGTACCTACAAGGCCGCAACCAACTGGAACAACCCTGTCTAATCGCCTTTGCAGCCTGAGGAAGACCGCCTTAACACTGATACTTTTCCTCAATCACTCTACTTTTATGCAGTGCATTGTCATCGATCGTCTTCATCGCGAAAACATGATTTCTTTCATGATAATTTTGCAAGTTGTCAAATTTTTGAAATTATTATAGATAATAATCACAATAGTATTCTTGAAAATTTGAATTTGAAATATTTTCTGAAAAAAAAGAAAAAGAGTTCGCATAATAATCGTAATTCTTTTTGTTATACAATATACATAAACGTTATAAACTTATAAGATATAAAAGATAAAAAACATATAATTTTCTGGAAAATTTTTACCTAAAATAAATAGCCCTTTTCTCTCGCTTAACTACTTTCAAGTTGTGTGTTCAAGAAATTTAAAATTAATATTCCTAGAATTAATAAACACATATTTATTACTATACATATATTGCGAGAGGGTTGAAACTCATAGGGAAAACCATAAGGGGGATACGAAAGTCACGAGAGGTCGCGGCAGAAGTAATATTCCAAGCTATCGACCACGAGTAGTTAACCACAACGACCTTGACCCTGGTCGTCAGTGATCGAACCTCGCAAGTTCTCATGAGAGGAGGCTGATTTTTTTTTATCAGTATGATAGCAATTCTACGGGGGAAATTCCATTGCCGTCGACGGAAATCCAACGTATATCGTCTCTCGCGTGTTCAGTTACGAGAAATTTTCAATGATCGCGCGAAATTCAGCGCGTGAAATCACGCCATAACGAAATGGTCGTCTTGAAATTCAATCATTCGAACGCGTCGCCACGTGGAATGAAAAGGAGGCGCGTGCCACTGTAACCGATGATGTTTCGCGTCTCGATTCCGGTTGATCAGTGTCGTATTTGCCACGGGAAAGATTACTGTTGGTTATGTCGATTTTGTTTGTATTGATGATCAGCGCCGTCTCGTGTTGGTTACTTTTCATACCGATCGGTTTGACGCTTGGGGGCGCACAGACGAGACATAGAACGATTAGAAGTGAGTAATACTTGTTTGACAAATTATTTATGGTTTTGAATAATGAAGTGATTGGAAATTTAGAAGAAAGAATGCTTTCTTTGGTACGAATATATATCTATTAAAAGTTGTGTTAATTAAATGTAGATTATTAATGTGTACATTTTATCGGTCTTTATCGGAACATAATAACAATTGTAAATTATAAATAGAAACGAAGAAAGTTGGGTTAATTAATCGAAGGTTTCGAAAAGTGATATCATACTTATTAATTTATTCAAGATTTTTCATTCTAATATATTTATAATATAAAAATTTCTTTTTCCAATTCAATTCAAGTATTCTAACATTCAATCTTTTTCTAATTGTTATGAAGCATTTTTAATAATTGAGGAAACTTTTGTATTATAAATATATTATCTATACGTATAATCGTGGATTCAAATGAATGAGTGCATTAAAAAATTGTAACAATTGGAGATAATATAATCTTGAAAAATAATTAAATAATCGAAACAATAGAAGACTTAATACTATATGTTCTTGAAATATTTTGAATAGCTTGTCATCGTAACCAAGTAAGTACTACTGTATATGCCACGGTTGTGAATAATTGAAAAGTATTGAATGAATTTCTATTGTGAATAGTAAACTTGAATCGAATAAATTTTCTTACTATTTGAAACATTTAAATATTTGTCGTGTTAAATTATCAAATAGTTTTTCATTATTTAGTTGCAAAATAAACTTTTATTTTTTTTATCGATTTTTCATGCAATTGTCAAAATCATAATTGACTTCTTCAAATTTGCGTGTCGAATAAATTGATCCAATTATCTTTAATAGGTTCTTTGAAGAAATTTCGTGTTCGTGCATTCAATTATATTATTATCGATTGCATGAAACAATAATAGACGAGTCGTATAGACTTTATATATCGATTCATAAAACTAAAAAAAAAAAAAAACTAATACGTTAAACTATGTAATAAATTGTTAGAAATCTAAAATCTCGAAAGTTTTGAAAAATTCAAATCTTTTCATATAAATAATGATTCATATATGTGATGCTAGGGTTTTTCATTAAATTTGCATATGACATCAAACTTACTTACAATTTTTTTATTATCTTTTAAAATATTAAAGTCACTTAAAAATTTATTCTTTATTCAAAGATTATTAAAATTTTATATATTGAAAACTTAAAATACAAAATATTCAATTTCAATTTCTTAAAAATCATTTTTAATATAATATTACTCAATTTTTCAAAAATAATTAGCCAAATGAAATTGATTAATAATTTAATTTGACTTGTATAATTCACTTAATGTATTATATATTACAAAATAATATTAATAAATTAAATTAATATATTATTCTAGAAATGGTAAAATGATAAAATTATTGCAATCTTCTAATTTATAAATAAATTATTATCGACTATTTTCTTATTATCCAAGAAGCATCTTTTGAAATATTGAAAAATATATGGATGTTTTATCCAAGAAAAAAATATTTCGATAATTTACTCGTTATACTTATACTTCTGAAACTAATTATTCACTAATCTTTACCATTACAACGAATATTCAAAAATTCTCAAAAGTTTCAATCTTCATTTGTAATATATCATCAATTCCAACTCCCCTTTTTCATTCTTTAAATCTTAAAAAACTCTTAAACCCGTTCATTAATGCCCAGTCCTAATTTCACTAAAATTCTAGATTCTTCGATCATCCAAAATTACCCTTCGACTAATGACGATAATCACCGACGTCTGTCGGTCGCGTGATCGAGGGTGCGCGGCCTCGAGATTCTAGGAAGCCGCGAGCTTTCCAACAACGCGTCCAATCCGTGTGACGCGCGTATCTGGCAAAATTCATCGGCGTTTCCGGGGGCTGCGACCCCCATAGCCGTTTTCGACCGTAGCTGATCGATCGATGGAACACAGGTCGTGGAACACTATCGTCAGTGTACACGACGCTTGACCGTCGCGTGATATCGATTCGACGATGGCCAGTCCCTGGCATTCGTCGGAAGCGTTTCGTTTCTTTACTACGTTATGTGAATGAAAAATGCGGCGCGCGTTGCACGCATCGTGCTTAAAATAGAATTTCACCCTAAGAGATGGATGTCTCGGGCTCGCGATTAGCCTCCATGCGGATCAACCTTTTTTCCAACGATGTCGATAATATGGGAATTGCGTGAGTAACGTTTGATCGGGATGGAAGACGATTTATCGAGTTTTGAATATTGAAAGTGGATTGAAACGAGGATTTTGTATATTTAAATAACTTTTGTGGAGTTGTAAAATTTTGATGTTCGATAGAAAAAAAAGATATTGAGAGATGTTTGGGCAAAATTTAATGATTGAAGTTAAGAATAAATAATTTCAATAATTATAAAATATTATTCAAAGCATCGAATAATCGCAAATAAAACGTCGAAATGACTTGTAAAATAAGTACGAATAAATATTGTTCAAGCATTTTAAATAAATTTGTTACTTAAAGTAATTTTATTTTAAATTTTAATTATTTATTTAAACTAGAAGATATTATTAGAAGATACACTTCTTCTAAGTTTCATTATATTTTTCGGGTTGATTAATATTTTGAAAAGAAAGATATTCATTAATGTTGAAGATTCAGTGTCAAATAATCTACTTTTATTAATAATTTGATAATTTATTGAAGATGTTTTATAATTTATGAATGATATTCCAAGAAATTATTTATCTTCGAAATAATTCAATTTCGAGTGGACAGTCTTGAGTATCAATAACCAATAATCAATGTTCAAATTTATCAAGTAATCACGATATTGAAAACGGGACTTTAATGTCGTAGTAAAATCCCGTTTTATGCAATAATTGTAATGTTATTGCGGTGTGATTATGACGAAACGAACTAATCCGCAGAGTGTACCGGTTGGGAAATTCGATAACGTTAATAAAGGTTATATTAGAAACGTGAATTGTATCGTAAAGGGAGCGTTATGAATGATAAATGTGGGTGTTTGCGCGAGAGAACGTGAAAAGGTCATTATCCTCGCGTGCGGAACGTTTTCATTAAAAGGCATTCGCGCGATTCATTCGGTTCACGGCAATATATTGTCACAATATTTGAATTCCCATAATAATCGAAATAATAGCATTAATGATTTAAGATATGACCAAGTATTTACGAATTTCATAAATTGTGACTTTATTATTGTTTCATTGTGCATTAAATGAAATCGTTTAGAAGATTTCTATAAAATGTTCGAATCAAATTCTGATCCAAACTAACCTCAAATACGATATTAATTTATAAAATCATATTGGATGAAACGATTGTATTGTTCAAATATTCAAACGTATTAAATTAATTATCCATTTCTAAATATCATTTGTAAATATAATTGAAAAAAAACATTTATCTTAACTAATCCAAACCAAAATTATTCAAGCACGTTGTACAAAATAAAATTCCAATCACGCATAGGAAGCACTTTGCCAAAATAATATACGACTTTCATGCCAATTCATCACCATCTATTCAATTTTAAATTCTACTCGTCATTCCATCAACATTCATAAAAAAAGAAAATTCTAACCAACTAATCTTTAAAACCGTCCAACGATCCTCTCGCCTGACATCTACAAAAACTCCTGATATTGACACGGCCGTTAACATCAGCAGCGACATCTATTCAATATACAAACGACGCAAGGACACGTACCGTTAAGCGGTTTCTCTCCACGATCATTTCTAAAAGAAACATATTATCCGAAAAAGGACGAAAAACGGGAAAAGAGAGAGAGAGAGAGAGAGGGATTGAGGATAATAGCCGAAACGATACAAGACCCATTGAGGCTCATCAGCGCTCACACTGAACTTGACATCACCACCACCAATCATACTCGAAGCCCATCTTCACACGGAAGTCGAGGCATCTCGAGTAAGGTGCAGTCGTAAATATCGAAGGTATCCGTTGTGGTCAGGCTCGTTAATCATCATCACCAGCATCGAGATATTCGCGCTGGTGTGTATCCGCGTGTGGGTGTCGTTTTACGAGTTATGCACATCCTCGTGCTCCACCCTGCTCTCTCGTCCCGTCTCTGTTGCTCAAGGCGGACGATAATGCCGCGTACGGTTCGATAGCGGGCGTCGCGACGCCCGGCAGTCTGCCACCGTCGTTCCATTCCATCCTTCGTTTCGTTCGGCGTCGGGCAACTACATACACGTACACACGCACACATATACATACACATATGCGCAAGGTACAAGCGCACATCCACGTGCATCCCAAGCGAGTAGTACACGTATACGCACACACGGTGGCGCATGTTTTCGGTCGCAAGAAAGCATGGTCGCTCTTAGATGGGCATAGGCGCCGCCTTTGCAGAAATTCGCCCGGTTCGTTAACCCTTTGCGACGAGAATGACAAATCGATGGGGGCTTGCGCCACTTTTCCGTTCTTTCCGCACTGTTTGCGACGACTTTATGCGCTCTGTTCTGTCGGTTAGAGGAAGGGAAATGGAAGGGCTTTGGAACTTGTCGGGATTTTTATGCGAGATGCATCTTAGGATTGATTGGATAGGATCGGGATTCGATTGTTAAAGAGTGATTGGTTTTGGATAATAAAATAAGTTTCAAATTTGATTTGATTCGAAAATGAAATTGAAAGAATTAGTATGTTCTCCTCTAGACGAATTTTTGAATGATTGTTATTTATTAATAAATTATATTCTATATTTTGAATAAGTTGAATATTTTTCTGTTACTTTTTTAAACAATTTTCTTTCAACAAAATAATCCCTATCTATAAAATCTCAATTCAATTTAATCTGTTCTTAAATTATCACCTCGAAAAGCCAATTAGAAAGAGACGTTCAATTTTCATTCAGAAGATTTTAGTGGAATTAATCGGGGAATCGGAGGTCAAAGAGGGATCTTTTCGTCCAATAAAAGGAGTACGCCAATGGATCAAAGATGCAGCAGGCATGCGTTTGGCGGAACGGACCGCTTTTAGCCGAGAATATGGCTGTACCAGCAGCGCTATTAATTTACCAGACGATTTGCCCCGATTAATGTCCACGGGAGTGTTCCGCGCGCAAAATCCTCCGATTGTTCCACAACTGGTGCGGAGGGAAAACGGTACTTTCCGCGTCGTCTCTCTTCGACGTCTCGTTACGCAATTAAAAAAGAGTTTCTCCGCTGAGCGAACCGATTCACGGATCGTTTTAGAAGCGTTCGCGGTGTTGTTTACGTTTTGTTGGTCCCGTTCCACGCGGCTCCTCAATGGCCCCGTTGATTCGTCACTCCCCTCTCCCCGAGTCAATTAGCGAACGAGCCTTTAGAATTCGAATTGGAATTTTTAAGTAGCTCGTTTCTTCGTCTCTTTGTATTTTTGCCCTTCCTTCTCGTTCCTTTTCCTTTTCCTTTTTCTTTTTTTTTCTTTTTTGTTGAATTCTATATGAAGTTGTTGAAGAAGTTTGATCGAAAGCTCTTCATACTTTTTGAAATTGGAATGCGAGAAAGATATAGAATTAATTTAGGATTTATCTTGTCATTTATTACACGATAGAAGAAAATTGTAATTTTTGATAAATAATTTGTATTTACAAGTTTTTCTCTCTACGAATTGTAATCTTTTACATCGAACGTGAAGGTTCCTATAATTTAATACGTATGAAATGATATTAAGTTTTATAGAACTTAAAGTACTCTAAAATTAAATAACCTAACCTAGATCCTTATGAATCATTTAGAATCAAATTGGATTAAAGAACTTTTCAAACCTTACCTTTACAAAATCTTTGTAGAAATTCAATATATAGAATCAGTACTTACAATAGTTTAAAATGATTTCATTCTTAATTGCATTAAGTTAGTTGTATTACCATTGTAAGGTTCGCAAGCTAAGCTATTAGCTATAACCTATGTGGCGCCAATTGTCGACCTTCTAGTTGTACATTTAATATCTATAACATAGTTAGTTAAATTCCATTTCCATTTTAATATTCCATTTTCAATAAGAAACATGTGAAATATTTCACAATATTATTTTCATTGCATTGTATTCTTTAGAATAAATTATATATTTTCCTATTTCTATTTTATCCATTTCCAAATGTAAGATTATTATGCTCTCTCATCTTTCTAGTTATCTTTACTAAATTATCATTTTCATATTTATTTCTATTTTACTTTACTCATATTATTATAATAACTTATACGATCATCTTTTTTCATACTACAGCTAAAGTATCCAAAATATCTTTTTTCTCATCAAAGTTAGAATACGACGTATCCAATATTTCCAATACCTACGACTCTTGGATGATCCATTTCCCGTTACTTATTATAAACTATAGAACATTCGATTTACCCTCACTCTTTCGTCTCGAACGAGCCGGTTTCACCACTTGAACAGCAATAAAGTTCAATAGCGTATTTCCACTCTTTATCCCTCTGAATAATGTTAAGTGCCGTTCGAGAAGCATTCATCCTCGAGGCGAGAGAATGGTAGAGACAGGAACAGACAGAGAAAGAGAGAGGGAGAGAGAAAGAAAGAGAAGAGAGGAACCGATCGAACGGAAGAAGCAAGAGATAAGGAAAGAATAGGAAAAAGAGGCGGCAAGCTAACCCTCTCGAAGTAGCGTGCCGGTATCGATCGACTCTTCACGGTCGACGCTCGTTATCGGTGTTTCCATGCTTTTCCTCGTTTCCTTCAACCTTATCCTCGATCCCTCTTGCCAAACTCGTCATATCCTCTTCTTGTATTTTTACCTCAACTCCATTCCCCTCGTAAACAGTGAACTATTTTGCTCGAACTTTACATGAAAAATTCATGTCGTGCAACGATGGTAGAATTCCTTTTGGAAAAAGGTTTTTCCATCTATCTTGACTTTTTTTCTCTCTCTCTCTCTCTCTTTCATTTGTTTTCGTAAACGTAGACCTGTCAATATCCTTTTATCTCAGTCAATCGGTAACAGGTTATTTTTCGATGGATGACAGTAGTTCGCTGTATTAATAAAAGTATCTTCTTTCAACGAATGACCGTCAGAGGGCAGGGGAAGCGGTTCGTTTGGGGAATTGAAGCGGTTCTGGCAGGTAGACTGATGGGTTATTTTTTTTTTTGAATGTTTTCTCGTTGTAGAGGTAAATGAAAGATCGTTATACAGTGTTACAGATGGTATTGTACAAAATGTTTCAGTTTGATCGATTTGAGAGTTGGTGTTGGTGAATGATGATTGTGTCAGGATTGCTTTTTATTTTTTATAGCAGATTTGTAAAAATTTTGAAGATTTTCCAAACTATTGAATTAATTCTCTTCTAAAGACGATTTTTTAAAATTCTTTATGATTTAAAATATTCTTCATATCTTCATGATATTCCTTTTCATAATTTTCGTATTCACTAGTTAGAATTTCCTTTCTAACTATTACTACAATTCTTAGATAATAAAATAAAAAATTTAAGAATTCTGAAAGGAATTTAGAAATGGAATTTAGACTCTAGAATCATTCCAAAGGTATATTAACATGCTATATATAGATGCATTGGTTTATAAATCAATTCCATGGTTATGGTTAATCTTTATGGAGCGTTGGAAAATGTTTAACGACCAACGTGTTTCGATTTTACAGTGTCTGGCACGACAAACAAGAAAGAGGAAGAGACGGCGGTGGCTACTGTTGGCGTCACAGAGGAGAGCACTAGTGTCCTGGGCACGAGATCCAGGACAGGAAGCGATCCTGGTGGAGGTATAGATTTGTTGGCAGCGTTACAGTTGCACAACACAACACGACTGGGTGTTACACAGGTGCCAGGACTGGTTAGATTAAAACCAGCCTATTATCTTCAGGGTAAGTGTCATGTTTTTTGTTTGCTTGTTTTATCTTTTATTTTTCTCCAAGTTTTCAAAATATAATTTTCAGATTAATTTCCTAATAAATATTGCATTAAGTAAGAATTGCAAAAGCAGAAATATCACAAGCAGATTTTTAAAATTAGAATCTATATAGATATATTTAATTTTATAAAATCAAATAATACATCTAATTTATATATCAAGAATATTCTAATCTTAAAAATTATTTTCATCTTAATTCTATCTAATATATAAACGAAGAAGATAAAGTTATATTTATCTCAATCTTTAAAAATCTAAATCTAAACCAAAAAAATTGAACAGCTCGAAATCAACATTGCTCGAAAGAATAGTCCAAAACGAGGGTGAAAAGACGTAAATCATTTCATGCTATTTATATTGGGGTATGGCGTGCAGATTGTACGAGGCGCAGTAAATTTCACGAATAGTGTAGGAACCGAAACCTGTTTCTGCAAGGGGTTCTCTTAACCTGAATATATTCCTGTTTGCATATCAGAGGATCGTTTCGAACTGGCAGCTATCATCCTCTGGCGTTTTGAGACTGGATCGCCGGCTATAAAATCGATTATTCCTCTTTGCGTGTTACTTCCTCTATTTTTTGCATTCGTTGTTAGATGTCTAAATAAATTTTCGTTTTATTCATTTTTCAAACTTAGAATCGTATTTAGAAAAGATTGGAATTGCAATGGGATAAAAATAATATGGGGGAAAAAGTGATGACTAATAATATAGGAATATAATAGGATTATTAACATTTCACGTTTAATTGAGTAATCCTTTGATATGAAGAGATTATTAAAATTTAAGCTATTAAGATTATAAATTAATTTTATTCAAATTTATATCGTACTTTGTATTCTAAAATTAAAGCTTATTTTATCAATAACATTATTTATGATATCTATTTATGATATCTGTAAAAATCATTGAATGTTATCAATAATTATATATTGGTGAATACTTTAACGTAGAATTTTTACAAATTACTTATACATATGTTAATCAACGAGATTTATAAAATAACTTCAAACAATACTGTATAGGGCGTGACCATATGATCTTTGAGATTACGTAATAATTGATATTAGAAATATTAATTATAAATTCGAAATTAGTATTTAATCGAATTCCAATAAGAATTCATAGATTTTATCTTTCTTTTTAAATGTTTCTTCACCAATAAAAAATTGTTTCAATGATTTTCGAAAAAAATGTTTTAATTATTTGTAGTAGGTCAGTGCAAAAGAGTGATCAACCGAAAAAAAAAAGAAAAACAATTGGCGTTGATCAGTTGAACTGTGATGGTTACATAACAACTGATTAATCGATATTATGAAAGGTCAGTTTCATAGCTGCGTTGTCTCCATTGGCAAACCTCTGGAGGGAATTCCCTCGTGGTCTACGAGTATCGATTGTCCTTTTGAATTTCGAGCGAATTGACCCGGTATTTTCGCGGCATTTTCATTTTCTTGATTATACAATTATATCGATTAACAATTTTCTTAATTTATAAGATACATGCATAGTTACGAAATCGTTATATATTTTATAATAAAAATTACTGTTTTACTATTTTTACTTTAACGGATAAACAATAATTAATTTTAATTATTTTATAACAAATTATTATGTACAAATCATTATTTCAATTTAAGCAAAAAAAGAAAAATTTTCTCATTTTTTTATTAACAAAACGAAGAATACATCGTATACATTACTCGAAAAATATAATATATTAAAATATTATAATATTAAATTTCTTTAATCTGTGTCTTTAATCAATTCTTTAACCAAGAACTAATAGTAAATATACTTGCTGATTCGTTAAATAAAACGATCTCTCTCTTAAAATAATTAACTTTTTCCAAATAATAATAAGAAAGAAAACGTAATTATATTTGCGTTAAAAAATTCTAATAACTTTCTCTTTTTAGTTTCAATTTTAGAAGAAAATCCTTATAACGCGTAAAATCAAATATTCACTCTTTCTTTCTTTTTTTTTTCTCTCACGAATTCTCGACCCCAAAGAAACTTGCACATAGACGTGGTTAAAAGCGTGGGCGACGCGACAGTGCAACGTTCGCCAAAAGCGGGGGTGGTTGGCCCAAGGGCGTCAGCAGGGGTTTCCCCGAAAGAAATTTCAATTACCAGTCCGAACTGCACCCTCTGCCAATGGTTTCGTGGAAGTAACAATATTCTCTGCGGTTTGAAACGTTGAGCTAAAAGGGACCCCACCATTTCTCTCTCTCTCTCTCTCTCCTCGTTCCCCCGATTTCCCCGTCATTGCTATACCTTGTTGCCTTATTTTCGCTCGTTTCTGCGTCTTTATGAGCCGAAATCGTTGTTATTCGAGTGAAATTTTCTTCAGGAGTGTGAGTTCTTGGCAAACGATGATCACCGTTGCTTCCAAAGTGCCATTCGGTTTACGTTGGTTTTTTGGAGAGGTTATAAAAGTTGTAAGACTATGGATTGTAAAACTTTACATATATAATGAATGGTTTTATTATTCTAGAGAGATGAGATACTTCATTTCTTGGTTGATGTTAAGATACTTTGTTACTATAGTCTGTGATAATGTCAAAATTGAGGTACAAATAAAGGGAAATATTTTTAAATGTTTTAAGTCAATTGTTATCGATTATACTTGTGAATAGTTAGGTTAGATGAATTAATTACACTGAAACAGAAAGTATGTATCTATATCATGGAAAAACAGTTAATATATTCTTCATCGATGCTTTATTATTTTTTCATTAATGTCAATAGAAGTATTTGTTCATTTCGCTCTTATTTTCCTTGTCACGTGTTTATCCTCGATAAATATCCCTTTGGAGAATCGATCGAGGAAGAGGAAACATCCTCGAAACTCGGTTTCATTCAGTTCGAATTGGGAGAGCATTGTAATCACCGAACAAAAGATACGAACGTATATGCCGACACGTGTCAGAGTTTTCTCTGAACATGGAAAATAAGATTTTGCGATCCCCCTTTTGTAGTCTGATGGGGAACCAGACCTCGCTCTAGTCCTGAAATTGCTCCACCCTCTATGTCTCTCCCCTCTGTGGGGAACTCCCGATCTAATCTATGTGCTGTTTATTTCCGAAACGTATAACTTTCTCGCCCAACCATCTTCCATAGATGCCGAAATTAATGCCGACTGTCTGCATTTAAAATTCTCCCCTCATTTTTCCAAAATTTTGAAAAATTAACTTTGATATGAAATTTGAATATTTCACAAGTAACTTTCGATGAAATAGAGTTCGAATAATTATATTATCACCTCTTACATTATCATTAATCAATTCGCTAAAACTTATAATTAACCTATTTTCGACAGTAATAATATTATTGTTATTAATTTATTAATTTATTATTAATTTAAACAATATTAATCAGGAGTCATCGATACTTGTATCAATTGGCATAGAATAATTTCGAAGAGATCTGTTTACTTGTTAAGAAAATGTAGATACGGATAATTAAACAGCTAGTATAACCCTTGATGGCCCTTAGCGCATTATATTATAGCGCTGCTGGTGTCTTGTTACCTTTTATTAAGCCTCTGAAATTTGAGGCCCCTGCAAGAAACCTGGCGCATGCGTACCACTTTCACGGGTGACAACGCACCGCTCGCGAGGGCAGTGCACAATTGGTCGTGGGCCCTGTCTTATTACACGGTTCGCTAGTGAGACCCACGCGAACGGCTAATGTACTTAATCGACGAACGAAGGATCATCTTTACGCTAGCATTATGGCGCTTTTAGCTTTTAGAAATTTCATCGCATGTGTCTTTACTGACGGAGTGCAAAGAGTGTCATGTTACTGACCATGTGGTGGCTAGATGACTCTAGTGTCCAATTAACCTAACATGAGAAGTAAATAGAATAATTGTTATATTATTATAAAAATAATTGTAAATCTAATTATAAATATTTACATATTATTTTGTTTAGATATAAAAAAATGTTGATATTTTAAAGAAATATTTTACATAAATTAAAAATAGAAAAAGATTGTATATAATATAAAAAAGAATAATTTAAAATAAATTAAGAGAAAAAGAAAAGCTTTATCAAATTTTAAGAAGAAACAATGTTTTAAAATAAGAACACGAAATTTTGTTCGAAGTTTTCGGGACGCTACGGAGCCAGCAAATGCGACCAATCGAATTTCCATGCCGACAGGATTACGTAACTGTACGAATAGGAACCGTAAATTGGACAAATCGATGCAACCCTACCAAAAATTTTGTTTGACCTACATACGAGATCTGTGAAATCTTCAGCTGAACTTTAATTTTCAGAAGTTTTCAGAATTCGAATTTTTTTATTTTTTTAATGTATTTCTACAGATAATTTCAATTCACTTTTGGATTAGTTAATTTTAAAGTAATATCGAATTGAATAAAAATGGCATGGAACAATTTGTAAGAATCCGCAAATTTGTATACGAATTTTATTTTTAAGATTATCATTCTCAAAATCTATAAAAGTATATAGAAATCCGAGAAATTGAATAATTGAAAAATCCGCCAAATTCCTAACTTGAACTAAATCTTCTATCGATAAATTGAATAAGTTTGTTCCTGAACTTGTATAAATTCTTCGAGTTACTACGATTGATTGCTTCTATTGAACTTAGAACTTCGTTTTGTCTATTGCTGAGAACTTGTGAAACTTTGAAAAGGAAAGTATTGAACCATTAATGTCCAAACTATTCCACTAATTTCTGATAAATCATTAATAGTACAAAGAAGACATTCAAGATAGTTGAACGTGTAATAAAATGGAGAGACAAACGATAAGTGAATTATTCTACAAACTATGTAACATAATATCAAAAATATAATTTAAAAAAAGTAGAAAGAAAAATATACACGTAATTATTATCTCAATTTTTCAAGCTCTTCGAATAATCTTCGAAAAAAAATATTTCAAACAAAAAAGTAAATTAATAGACTAAGCTCATCTTAATTTTTTTAATTGGTATTATAGACATATTTCGTATTTCACAGTGTTTAATATCTGATACAAAAATGAGATTCATAATAATTTTAAGAATAAGAGATATGATCATAATTAAATTTAATTATAATACAACTGCAAATTAAATTACAAGATCTTCGTTATTATTATACATTTTTCTGAAACGAAATGTATCGTTGGTGTTATTAGTAACGATATTGTAGAATGGTAGAGTGGGGCGCAGAAATGATTGAGTTTTACTACTTCAGGCGAGGAGAGGGAGCTCCGACTGAACGAGGCGAGCTTCGAACGAGCGGCCACGCTACTCCGGCGGGTTCCGGAATTCACTATAGCCGCCGCTCTACGACAAGAGGAGGCCAATTCCGGGACAATCGTCGCCTTTTCACATGGGAACAATAGGTAGGGATCGTGTGTGATTTCGTGTTCGATTCGAGAATTCAAAGCGATCCTACCTCGGTGGCGTTCAAACATATGTATAAACAGGAAAAAATTTTAAAATTCTTCGTACCTTTGTCCAAGTTTATCTTCCTTTTCCTCTTTTTTCTAAAGACAGAAGAAGAACAATTTTTTTTTTAAAAGATCATTTTTATTTATTATTTAAATTAATTTTCATTTCCATCTTTTCTTTCATTCTAATATAATTAAAATAATATTAACGAGTTATTTCATCGCAATTAAATTAAATCCAAATAATTTTTATCTCATTTTTCTATTTATATTTGTAAATATGAAAATCTATCTTCACAAACTTGCTACGTGTTTTTGTTTTATAAAATACAATAAAGGAGAAAAGTATTAGTTAAATATATTAGTTTCGTTTAATCCTAATCGATTGTAGAGTAATTGGAAAAATTAGGAGTTAGCATCACCTTTAATAGAATTGACGAACTGAAAAAGGTAGGAAGTCAGTCTTAAGGAAGTTACTGTGTCACAATTGTTGAGTTGGAACGAAGGAGAGAGTACTTAACCTCAAAGTAGTCGCACCCTCTGTTGGCATACGAGTAGTGCAATCTAGTCGTTTTAATCTGGCTGACATAAATTAGATGCATATATCTACTGTCCATGTATTTATACAATAATTAACACGCTTCGTGAAACAGAAATCATTGTCAGAATTCAAGAGGAATTAAATTTGATTTGATATTCCTATGAAACGTGATAATTAGATAATTTTATTAAATATTGTACTTGCTTGATCGATATTTCAATATTTAAATTTTTCTCACAAGATGATAATGTTATAAGTTATAATCTTAATCTCGTTGATATATCTTATTCAATGTATAGTATAATTTTATTTTATTTGTTTTTTGAAAGAAATATATTAAATTAGAGATAAATGTAGAAGATAATGGTGATATTTATTAGAATTGGAATATCGATTGCATTTATTGTCAGGCTTTTAATCTCGATGTATTAGAGACGTGTGATAGATGGTAAGTGTAAAACGGAAATTGCGATACATACACGCCATCAATTTCCTTCTGATTCAATCACGTAATCTATTTAATTCTGTGTATATATTTCAATTAACAAACTAAAATGGTTTTAATCGATCTACAGTTGTGATTTCGTGTACCACATTGCTTTGTTGAACTTGCTCCATTAGATTACTAAACAATTTCATACCATTAACCAGATTCTAGTAAATTTCTGATGATAGGGATATAATCTTATAATCCTATTCAAGTTCAACTAAGTTACACTTCTGTTTAATAAAAACTTAGATTAATCCAAGACAGAAAATTGGAACACAAAGTAGTAACAATAAATACAAAATAAATAAATAAATATTTCTAGAATTAATATAATTAATAATTTTATTCGAAATTGAAGTTAAAATGTTTTATATTAATTTATCAAAAATAAAATACCAAGAAATATTAATCCAACGAATAACATAAAGAAATACAATATTTTTACTAAAAATTTATTTCGAATTAATCAAACAAGAATTTAATAATTTTAAATTTAATTGAAAACTTGTGAAATTATTAATTATTAACTTAGAAAAATTTTCTATTAACTTAGAAAAATTTCGAATTAATCAAACGACAATTTAATAATTTTAAATTTAATTGAAAACTTGTGAAATTATTAATTATTAACTTAGAAAAATTTTCTATTAACTTAGAAAAATTTCGAATTAATCAAACGAC
>NW_006263711.1:151364-160371 GCF_000469605.1 Apis dorsata | reverse complement strand
TTAATAATTTTAAATTTAATTGAAAACTTGTGAAATTATTAATTATTAACTTAGAAAAATTTTTTTTCAATATGTATTCAAAATGTATTCAGATATTTGGAGCTGCAGAGCAGCGGCCGTAAAGACGAACTTCGACTGCATTATGTATCACGCCGGGACGGTAGTGTCCACGTGGAGGCGTTCCCTTTTCGTCTGGCCGATGGCGCTTGGCACAGGGTCGCCCTGAGTGTAAGCGGCTCGCAGGTCGAGCTGCTCGTCGACTGTCATCCTTTATACAGGCGGTTACTTAGGCCTGGGCCACCTGACACCAATTTCACTTTGCCACAATTACAACTCTGGGTTGGCCAGAGAAATGTCAGGCACTTTCTCTTTAAGGTACGATCTCCTCTTCTTAATCTTTCTTTATCTTATTTCTCTTTTTAGCAAAATATTAATATTTGATTATAAAAAAAGAAAAAAAAAAGGAAAAAAGAAAAATGGAACGTGATTATAATCTTTTTAAGAATTCGAAATTTTAATCAACTGAGATAAGTTCGTACGATTTTCGCGCCACAGGGTGCTTTGCAGGATGTGAAGCTGATACCAGGCCCCCATGGCTACCTTTCCCAATGTCCCCAACTTGATTCGTCTTGTCCCACTTGCGGTCAATTTTCTATATTACAAAACACAGTGGAACAGCTGATGCATAATCTCAACGAGCTCACGCGTAGGGTGAGTATATCTCTTCACCAGGTTCGATTTACTTTTTGTCTTTTGGTCAAGTTTCTAATCATTATATATATATAAAAGAATACGATTTTGAAAAGTAACTAGATAACTTTGGTTTTCTCTCATTCCCATCCTTCCTTTTAGCTAGCCGCTGCAGAGGGCAGGATAAGCAAAGTGGAGGAGTGCGAGTGCCAAAAGTCGTGCAGGGCAAATGGCACCGTTCACGAGGATGGTGCGACCTGGGAAAAGGGTTGCCAACAGTGTTCCTGCGTTCATGGGGAGATTGAGTGCAGACCGACACCCTGTGCGCCTGTAACCTGCAAGAATCCTGTCATTCCTCAAGGACAATGTTGTCCTATATGTTTAAGTAAGTATCATATTACTTTTTTAAATTAAAAATTATAATCTTAAATTGTGTGTAATTTAAATCAGAGGATAAAAAGAAGAAAGCTTAATCTTTATCTAGTGATTGATTTTAAAAATAATTTGAAAACATTTTCCAAATTTTTTTCTAATTATGTTATATGTCAATTATTAATATTAATATTATATGATCAATAATTGCCTTCAGAGCAATGTTATTTGCACGGAGTAATTTACGATCACGGTGAGAAAGTTTCGCCGAAACAGTGCGTAGAATGCGACTGTTTCGATGGCAGCTTCACTTGCCAGAGATTCGACACTGAAACAAGATGTCCGCCATTGCCCTGTCCACCGAGCGAGCAGATCAGCGTAGCCGAAGAATGCTGCAAGTTCTGTCCGGGTATGGTTATTTATAGAAGCATACTTCAAATCACTAAATATTTTGTGATATTCATTATCGTGATTAATCTTCTTCGATGTTTACAAGAATACGTTCAATTGAGAGTGAATCGCAATCGTTCATACGTATGACGATAATATTTGATAGCTTAATAATCATTAAGTATTATTAATTTTAATATTTTGAAAAAAAAATCATTTATAGAATCGTGCTTAAACTGTATAATAATTAACCATAATTGATTATACAACCCATGGCAAAAATCTTAAGAGATTTTAATATACTAAATCTATTCAATTTGTCATAAGTTTTTTAATTCAAATATATATTTTTTATATATATTAAGCAAAATTTTGCTAAGGGCTGGATTCGATATTATGATTCAATCGTCATTTATTACTAAAATTCTTTAATTACAAATGATAAGAACGATGCATGCCATTTTATGGTACTCACATTAAAAAATCCCTAGGCAAAATTTCCTCTTTTCTGCTATAATATACAATATTCATATCCTAAATGGCATGGCAGCCAAGCAATATCTAAACCAAGAAAAAAACAAATTCTAACCATTTGATCCAACGCTAATAATTAAATTTTCTAACCATCTCTGCATTTTCCTGGCTAACCCAATTTAACCAGGGGTGGACTACTGTGCGAAGGGCCACAAGTGTCATGCTAATGCGTCCTGCCTGAATCTGCAGACAACGTACGCCTGCCATTGCGATATCGGTTTCCAGGGGGACGGTCATAACTGTCACGGTACCTAATGCTTCTCTAACTTTGCCCTCTCTCTTTTTTGTGTGTCTTTTCTTCTCTTTTTTCTTTGCGTCGATATTTAATAGCCTTTAATTCAATTAAATCCACTGAGATGGCGATCGTGATATTTCCGTCGGTCGACCCTTCATCGTTAAATATATAGAAGATCGATGTTAGTACACACATAATCATATAGCATGTGTTTGTTCATCCGTGATTTTATCGATAGTCATATCAAAGAAATAAATTTTCCGTGATTGTCATTACCAAAATTAGTAATGTGTGTGTTCATGTTTCCATAATATTTAAATTCAAATCGATTTGTTTATAGATAATCGTTTTAGATTCGTGAAATAATAATTATTTAAATGAATTTAAAACAAAGATGGTTTTGGCAATTATGTGATAGAAATAAATACATTTTTTTTTTCTAAAATTATATTTTTACACTTTAAAAATTATTCTCGTCGTTCTATTTATTTTAGTAGAATGTATATTTTGACCTTCAAATGACCTTAAATAAAATGTTATTTAGTTTTATCTATATAGTATAGAATTGATTGGTTATTCAGATCATTTGAGGGTCTTTCTATTAAAGTAAATTAATTTAAAATAATTGATTAAATACGTCACAGACATAGATGAATGCAAACAGCAAGGTGGCTCCGAGGGGCACCATTGTAACGCGAACACTAAATGTGTGAACGTGAATGGCTCTTACACGTGCGAGTGTCTTCCGGGTTACCACAGAGTAGACAAATTCAACTGCGCCGAGTTAGACGAGTGTGCGACTGGTCATCATGCGTGCGATGAGCACGCCACCTGCGTGAACACAGCAGGAAGTTACTATTGCATCTGTGAAGATGGCTACACTGGCGATGGTTACACATGCAAACGTATGTTTATTCTCTATGATGTTTTTCTCATGTCCTAATTCCGTCTTCCTGTTGTTTTAAATTAAAAAATTTTTTGTTCAACTTCTTTAGCTGTTTGCAATCAAACCTGTCAAAATGGCGGTGAATGCGTGGCGCCGGGAAGGTGTTCCTGTCGGCGTGGCTACATAGGCAATAGTTGTGAATTAGATTTGGACGAGTGTGCGAGTGATTTGCATCGGTGTCATCAATCATCAACGTGTTTCAATATGCCCGGTTGGTATTATTGTCGTTGTAAACCGGGTTACAGAAGCGCCCTCCATGATAGTACTCAGGGTACACAATGTCTCGATATCGATGAGTGCAATGACCAAACGATCGAGAGGAGGCATACCTGTCATCCTAGCGCTAAGTGTGTCAATACCGAGGGTGGTTATGAATGTATTTGCCCGCTTCAAGAGGAAAACAGTACTATGGAGGAATGTAGACTGAGTAAGTATATATTTTTACATTATAATTCTAGGGATTTTTCCATTATCGAATTTTAATGGTTTAGAAAAATATTTATAAGGGAGAAGTAAAGATATTGTATGGTTAATAGGTTGCTGGTTCGAAAATCAAGAAGTGAAAAACGGAGAAACTCTAGCACCAGCCGAAAATCCCTGTAGGAGATGCACTTGCAAAGATGGTGTTGTTACATGTAGGGACCCGATTTGCGATTGCAGCGCTCCGGGAAGTCATCGGGATAAGTGTTGTCCCCAATGTGATCCTGCGGCTTCCTGTAGGCATCAAGAACTTCATCATCTAGTCTTCAGAAGTGGCGAACGATGGATATATCAATGTCAGACTTGTGAATGCCTGGTAATGGCACTAATAAAAATTATATGATCGATTTCATTTTTTTTTAATAACATCCATTTTTAATCTTCTATGATCTAATTATTGCTAAATAGAATATATTATTCAAACAATCTTGATCCGCAATAAGCAATTATCTTTCGTGAAAATGAAAACCATAAATGTTTATATTTATTCGAAATCATTATCTTAATTATAAAATAATATCGTTACTATTTCTGAGCGATTCTGAGCGAGTTTTTTTATATTCGGAACAAAATTATTATTCAAAAATAAGTGATCTGGATCATAAAGTTTTATCTTTTACGTTTTATAAAAAATTAAATTCTAAAAAAAAATTCTAAAAAAAAATTAGATATTATTTTTAATAATCATATTTAAAGATTTAGGCTTTTTTATAATTTGAAGTGTTTAGAATTATCACATGATTTATTTCAGTACGGCGAGGTAGACTGCTGGCAAATGGAATGTCCACCAGTGACTTGCTCAAACCCTGTGACAGAGGATGGGGATTGTTGTCCTCGTTGTGAAGACGATCCCTGCGCGAGAGAAACGTTTGGAAATGACACCTCTCTCTCGATATTAACTAGGCCACAACCTTGCAGCTATTCTGGAATTATTCACGAGAGTGGCAGCTCCTGGCAGGATCCTCATGACAAGTGCACCACGTGCGAGTGCAAGGTAAGAAGGATGTCCGGCTGTGGTAACATCGGGGGACCGCAGAGTCATTCGTCTCACAAGATACGAATAAGATAGGGGGGTTCGTGAGGAAAGAGAGACACGAATCGTTATGGAGAAACTGTGCCTTAAACAATAGATTTTAAAATTAATAATGTATAATCATTTTTTAGCAGAATATTCTTTTTCTAATTTCTTTATGCTGATGAAACAAGATATATTCATATTTGTAATAAATTGTTATCTAATAACACTTGTTTATAACATAGATAAATGTTAGAAAAGAATTTCTTTTTATCGTGTTCTCTTTTCACATGAAATCAAGATATTCAAGGTCAGTAAATAAATAAAAAAAACTAAATATCGCCTTCATTTAGCCGTGGATCTGTCCTGCGTCTGATCAATTACGTTTACTGTGTTCCTACGAGGTGCGACCAGTTGCTGTGCGGGAAGCGATCATTTAAAATACATTTATATATTTACATAATACATGTGGCGGATTAATATTGTACTTGAAATAATTTTATCTATATTTCCATAAGCTTTAATTGCGATGACTTCAAATTCTGAAGTAAACATTAATTTAACATTATTTGCATTCTGTATAAATAGTTATTAGCATTCATGTAATTATTTAACATATGTATTAATTATTTAATTGTAAATGTAATTGTATCTATTGAAATTTTTGAATTAATTAAAAAATGATATTTTATTAACTTTTTGTATTTATAATATAATATTTGTATTTCTTTTTTATAAATAATTTACTAACTTTTTGTAAATAATTTGAAAACTATTGAAAATAATAACTATTATACGATCTTCTTTAACTTATAATAAATTATCCGCCACATGTTTAACTAAAATCACACACATTTACATATAAATTTATTTTTTTTATCATTTTTTTTTTTTTCTCTTTGTTTTCGTCTCACTGTCATTTTTTTATCGTATTAGTAGGTAACCCTCGTATAATACAAGGTACCTATACATATATTGACTATCATTTATTTCCAGTATGCCATTATTTGCGGTGTGTATAACGCGAGTCAACTTTTTGCAAGCCTAATTGCGCTAAAATTTTATTCTTTATACGCTGAGAGAAAACTTGAAATTAAATTCTATTTCAAAATTCTATTTTCTTTAAAGTCTTTGAAGTACATATGAATGATGACTGACTGAATCATATAATCTCACTTATACACATAGTATAGTTTTACTTCACATAATCATCAGATTGATTAGAATAATTTAGAATGATAACAATATAAAATTTAGAATGAATTGATTTAAAATTTCAAGTAGTTGAAACATAATTTAACCTTAACATTTTTTTAGAATAAAATTTAAGCATAGAATAGAATTAAGCTAGACTTAAGTTGGCATTAGAGTACTTAAAACTGATTAACACTCATTTATAGTTTAATAATTAAAATCTATTCGAATCAATCGAATCTAATCAAATTTAATATAGTATATATATTAAGAATTACAGATAACCTGCTTCAAAGGCTGAAGTCTTGGATTAAATTAAACTTATTTAGAAATATGTTCTCTCGGCGTGAGCTACCATTGCGTCGTGCTAATATTATGCAAATTATCTGATGCTGTATTCACCACTTGTAAATTATTTCAACTCGGATATCTGTTTTATCAATTACTAGCGTACGAGATACGTTCAGGGGCGTCCCTAAGTTAGTGTAGACTATTATGTGCAATGTTTTTTCGTTAGCTGCCTTGCACGCGGCAGTGTTCATTATTGTTATTATTATTATTATTATTATTATTGTTATTATTATGATTATTATTATTATACTATTAATCTTTCACTTTAAGTAAGAAAGACGACATTTCTAATTCGGCACCGTATATTCATATGTGTATTTAATATGCATGTTTATTCGTGATCAAAATAATCACGTATTGTACGTAACGTAGAAACGAAAGCCGTTTATTAATTAACTGTTATCGTTGTAATCATTATTATTATTATTATTATTATTTTGTAGTAATTTTTATTTAATCAATTGTATAATTATTATACTCTCTTTTTTCGTTTTAACCCTTGCTCACTTGTATGAATCAGATATTAAATAGCTTGAACGAAAATCAAGAAAAATAAGTATTATATGGGTAAATCGTAAGTTATCGTATCGTTAGATTTTCACATATCACGGTGATCATTTACATATCGTATAAACTTTTTTTGAACACTGCCGCGTAGTACCAACCGAAATCATGCGCGCAAAACGTAAAACTCTGATCAATATTGATCTATTTTTCATATGATTCGAGTTAAAAAACTCTTATTGCTTCGGGTCGGCCCTGCATGGATCGTGTTCAGTACGTATATTCGCCTAATAACGACTAATTTTCAATTCGATTTCATTTACAACTAAGCGTAGCATGACCTCGACCTCGTCAATTTATTATAATCTATTTTACATAACAAAAGGAAAACAGAATCAATAGCAAAAATATTGATAATATTAATATTTTTAAATAAATTTTTAATCTGTTTTGGTAAATTATAAAATTGTAGAATGAGGAAATTATTAAAAAAATAAATAAATGAATTAATAAAAAGGAAAAAAAAGTAACATAGAATCTATAAACAAATTTTCAAAGAGCAAAAAATAATTAAGTCAGACATACGTTTAAATATGAATATATGAAATAAATCGACGAGGAGAGATGGGCTGATGTGTTAAAATAAGATAATTAACATAGAAAGAGCGAACGGAGTGTTGTGTAATCATGCTGCGAAATTCTTAATCTCATATCATTTCATAACATAAATACACATCAGCCGTGAATGTCTAACCTGACTAGCCTAACGATGGGTATCCTTGCAGGTGCCGTACTGCGCCCAATTGGTGAGCAATAGCGCGTGTTGTGTGCATCGGTAATCACGTCACTTCTACCTCACCTATAATCTTCTCTACCCGCCTTTTCTTCTCTTTTATTTATTGTTAATGTTTGTTCTTTTATTCTTACTTCTCACTTGTCACTCGAGCTCGAATGCTTTTATTTTCTTCTGTCCGCTTATTTCGAATAGCACTTGATACCTCTTTTCTCCCCTTTTTGGCCATTGGCCAAATTTAATCGCTTCTTATCTACGAGTCCTCGTTTCGATTTTACTTTTTCTGTCGTAATAGTTCGTTTAGAATCCATTAGAGGAAGTAATCTAGTAATATGTCCCTGGTACGTTCGTAGAGGTCTCTTGCGTTCGTTGATCGCCGCACGCTGGTCACCAGGCATGAACCTTTCCGGACGTTTTCTTGCGTTAGGTTACATGCACTGATCGTTTATGCCACGTGTATTTAAAATTCATTTGTTGTATTTAAAATTCATTTAAGTTTTTAGATAATAATTGGTGATTTTTTTTTTTTGATTTATTTGATTTGTTTGAAATTTTTTAATAGTATATCGTATAAAAAGAGAAGGTGGCGTTAATAAATATATTATACGATCGTTTTTGACAGCGTGTGGCATAGACAAATAGACATTGACACTGCGCAAGAAAGTTTTAACTCTAAGAGTAAATTAAATCGCGAGCACGTCGCATGTTTCGTATTAAAAATTATATTCAAAATTACTCTTGATCGATCCGAAGACGATTATTATCTTATTATTTAACGATTCGTAATATGTATTTATATTAAATATTCTGTATTCGTTTTTAAGTTAATAATCAATGCTATATAACGTTAAATTCAAAATATCAAATTTATTTATTGTTAAAAAAAAAATGAATGTTAATTATTTTTATCATTAAAAAGTAAAAAAAAAAATTTGTGCAATGGAAAGAAATGAAACATTATTATTAATTGATTCTAATATTATTGATTGCACTTTTTTTTCTTTGCAAAAATAAAAGATAAATTTAAATCTATTGTATTATTATATCGTTTCAATATTTCTTTCTGTCGATCGTTCGATCAAGAATGCTCAATACGATCCTCCACTTTAATTACAGTGGTTGAATGCACGTTTACAATGATTCGCATGTACCGATTCACCTCACGTTTTCTTTCTCTGACTACAAAAATACAGTTAACGTTTCAATTCATTCGATTCAAAAAACGCACATTAAAAATGCACTGTCGTTAAATTGAAAAAAAAAAAAAAAAAAAGAGATAAATTCGGATTTCTAAAATATTTGATATCGGTCGGGTGCACGACGCACGTGGTGACAGACACACGCTCACGTACAAATATACGTACACAGAATTGCATTATAATTCATTTTTTGTGTTTCTTTTATTATTATTATTGTTATTATTATTATTATTATTATTATTATTATTGTTATCATCATTATTATTATTACTATTATTATTATTACTATTACTATTACTATTAC
>NW_006263711.1:149192-151291 GCF_000469605.1 Apis dorsata | reverse complement strand
TATTATTATTATTATTATTACTATTATTATTATTATTATTATTATTATTATTATTATTATTATGATTTTGTTACACTTGAGCCTCTTTTGCACCCTCCTCTGATCTGCATTCGAGATTCGATAGAAGCACCAAGAATCTCTTTCTCTATCTATCGAGTATTATTTAGCAATGATTCTGGCAAAGAAAAGAAAAATAAGATAAAAAATTTACTCATTCTTAAGAAAAAGATAAAATCTAAGATATAAAAATTTTTGAAATTGTGCAAAACATAATTTTTAATCTATATTTTTATATGAATTAGATTTTAAAAGAATTTTTTTAGTTGAAAATATATGTTATTTTGTTTGTGAATTTAATTACAAATTACTGATCAAAAGTCATAAGATTTAATCATTTTGCTAAAATCATTGCTGGAAGTAGTGATAACCTAGATACGGTATCCTCAAGGTCAAATACATACTATGAAAATTCATTGTTTTGTTTCCCGAATGTCAGAGCATGATTGTTATGAGTCGAGTTCTTGTAATTTGTGCTTGTAAAAGCAATATTTTTATTAATCGTGCACGAGAAAGATCCATCGAATCTGATCCATCAGCATATATAAAGGACGCAAATTTTCACCGCAAACGGATTCATCGTGCAATCGTCGTACGCGTTTTCGACGAAACAATGAATTACATATTATGTGGAGGATTACCTGAGTATCCCCTTCAGCAATGCGAAAAGTCTTGGACCAACGAGTTACGAGTTAATCGGGATTATTACAATATCCGCGATTATTCTTCACATGCTTTCTCATAACAAATCAACGAATATTGATTCATATCATATACAACGAGCATTAGATTCATATAATTCGTTCTAACCTATGAAAAATGATTATGCACGCTCACGAATTCACGTCAAAGTCAGACGCACTTCCTTAGTAGATTATATCTGGATAAATTTAAATCAAACAAAATTATTATATCCTCTCTTTGAATTCGCAAAAGATAGCTCGCTAAAATATTAAAAAAAAAAAAAAAAAAAAACAATCGCATTGCAGATCACGCTAGATTTCTAAATCATATTTTATAGACTTTCAAAATTTCCCGCTTCTGATTATCCTCTATAACTGCATCACGCACCCGATAGATGGTAGCACGCACGCGTATACCAAGACTTTTCGCGCGGGCAAGGGAGTATTCGCGTTGAATTTTGTAAAGAACGAAAAGAAAATAGAGATAAATTGATTGAAAAAGAAACGGAAGAGGGCGAAAGTCAGGCGAACGCGATACAGTCGCTTGGTCCCGTTCGTTTCGCCGTTGGCTAACCCAGTGTCCAACGAACCTCTCCGTAGGACGGGCAGCTATGCTGCAGCTACGATTACGGCTGCGCTGGCGATCTGGGCAGCAACAAGCAGCAGCAACGTCCTCCAGTCGTTGTTCCTGAGCCTGTCGTACGCAGTCTACAGAGTTCTACGCGGTCACCGATGGTTGATGGTGCATCGGAAGCAGCTGTATCAGCGGTTACCGCTTCCGCTAGTGCAACACCAGTCACCAGCGCTCACCTCCTGTCGGCATCGTCTTCTTCCTCCTCATCCATTAACAACGCCGCCGCCGGTGGTGGGTCGACCATCAGAAAAATTCACTGGAACGTACAAAACAACCTGCCAAAACCATCCCAGCAACAGAGGGACGGTCGTCACGTCAGAGTGCAAACACAGCAACAAACACAGCAAATATTACCGACAGCCAGGTACCAGCTGGTTTCTGGAGCAGCGACGACGTCGTCGTCGGCGCCTGAACGCGTTACATCCGCGTCGACGTCGTCGACGACGACGATTAAAGCTCCGAACACGAAATACGAGGGCAAATCGCAGACGTCCGTATCGAGGCGTCAACGCGCCAAAGCGGTCAACAACAACAGTCTCGGGAACTTGCGTCAGCGCAGCAATGCGTCCTTTGTATCCTCCTCCTCTTCCTCCTCCACCTCGTCATCGTTATCGTCGTTCTCGTCACCTCTCGCAATGCTGGTGCCATCTGGAGCCGCAACAAACATCGAGCCGCAAGCTGACAACGTCTCAACCAGTAACGGTACTAGCGAGAATGTGGTCACA
>NW_006263711.1:147393-149004 GCF_000469605.1 Apis dorsata | reverse complement strand
CAGCCGGCATCAACAGGAGGGCACCATCGGCGTAGCGATGGCGGAGAATCCGTGGCGCGCAACAGTGGTGCCACCTGAGGCTGACGCTCGCGTGAACAGTTAGAAGAGAAAGAAATAAACACTGGCAAGGCATTCCAAGGGGTGTAGCACGGGAACTGGGCCGTGGCCCGATATAGGAGCGAGTTTGGAGAAGCGTTCTCTCTATGGTCATCTATGATCGTCTAATCGAGGGTGTTGTCGAGGGAAGCGAGTGCACTGAACAAGAGGAACGCGACCACGGAGTGAAACATTGAAAAGCACAACAAGGGGAAATCCGTATGGATTTGATTGTTCGACGATCATGGGCAACGAGCGTGATAAACATGCTAAGGATGAACGTCCAGTTTCCTTGACGAGATCGATCCTCGTCCAACTTCCAGAAATCGTTGCGTATCTAGATCGTCTATCAAGATACATTTCTTATTATCTGTGGTCTGTGCTTGAGCCTGACTTGAGTCACGATAGGACGTGGAAAAAGCTATCGATACTCGAGTTTGGATATAGATTAGGTCAAGCTTGACGCTTCGAGGACACAGTGTTCAGCGAGGAGTAATGATTGACCGAGGAAAGTTAGGTGTGCCAAAAATGTGAGCCAGCCAACACCGAGAACGAAGTTGAAGTTTCTGTTTGCGACGACATACGCGGATTCGATATGTTCCCTCTGATTACTTTCTTTCTTTTTAAATTTTTCTTTTTTCTTTTTTTTTTTTTTTTTTTCTTGTCCCGAAGAGATCGAACAATCGAACAGAGGACGGATCCGTAATTGTCGTTGATCGTTGATCGGACGAAATGTCTTTCCTCGCGTTTTGAGCTGGGTCAAGCATAACACAAGTGAGAGAGAATCGAGAAACTGAGCCCGTGACGCGCGGTGTCCTTCGGAGCGTTCTCTGATGAAAAGCAACACCGATCACACGCTTTCGCGATTCCTTTCTTTGGCATAATTTCCATGTTGAACAGGTAGCGCACAATATTTGGGCCTTATAAAAATTATAAACAGGAAAACGAAAAAATAAAAAAAAAAGTAAAAGAGAAAGGGTGTCTTTCTTCGTCTTTTCGCCAACGGAAAGGCTAATACCGTGTAATTTGAATCGTGTTCTCCGTTTTTAAGGCAAGACGAGAATATAAAAAAGTAAAATGATTAGGAATTAGTAATTTATCGTAAGGAATTGAATATCCCAACGAGAAGGACAAAGAAAATAAAATTATCGAATTGCGTTATGAAGAGCTCCGTAATATACTTATTAATATATACAAATATATATATATATGTATATTATATATATATGTATAAATATATATATACGTGATGTATATTCAATATACGGAATCATGCGTGAAACATAAACGATTCTATTTATAAAGTAATGTGAATCGAGATCGATCTTGTCGATTATATAAAATAAAAAAAGAAAGGAAAAAGTACGTGTACACCTAACCTATATATATGTATAAAAAAAAAAAAGAGTATTCTACAATGGATCATATCTCGACAATATAAGGTAAACGCGCGATATACACCAAATTATCATAATGCGGACATTATAGAGATCGTGTCTTCTTGGATAAAATGGA
>NW_006263711.1:146121-147261 GCF_000469605.1 Apis dorsata | reverse complement strand
AAAAAAAAAAAAAAAAAAAGAAAAAAAAATAAAGTGGATAAAAAATCATATAGTCTTTACGCTTGAAACGTTAACGTTTAAGAGTCATCGTTATGTATTAGGATAACGCGAAGATTCCGATTCTCGTGAAGATCTTGAGAGAGAGAGATAACAACACGCTTTTTTTTTTTATAGAGAGCCAATTATAAGCCGGTTCAGTTTCTCTGGTTCTGAAACGCTGAATGGTTTATGCCTGATCCATATGTGTCGAATCATAGAGCGCGCAACCTGTGCCTCCGAGGATTCAACATCCATTAGTCTTCACTATTTATACAGTGAAAAATTAAACGTGTTCGTTCGATTGTTTCAAACAAAAATTACATTTCAGATACTTTATTTGTACTTTATTTAAGTATTGTTTGATCATGATACGATATTATATTATATATAATATGTATAAATATAAAGTTATTCGAATCCGTTAAAAGAAGAGGTTAGAAAGTTTTTAGATTTGGTTTAGTTATAGTGACAAAATAAGGTGAGATGATCGAGTTAAGTAGTATTTTGAAAAATGCATTGTTATTAATCGAATTTATATGCAAATCTTTTCGATTGAAATTAAGAATACGTTTAATTTTTTACCGATGTAATTGGGTATTCTGTTCAATTATAAGTTGCATACCGGACGATGAACGTGCCGGCTTGCTTGAACGATTCTTTATCTCGCTCAACCCAATGCGATCACTACGACTACATTCCTCCTTGATTAACAATAAGTAGGCACTAAAAAATGAGAGAAACATATAAATATATATATATATATATTTATAAATATTTATATATATATATAAATATATAAATAAACGAAGAAATAAAAATGTGGATAAATTAATTAATTAAAGAAGCAAGGAATGGATGGATAAATAAAATAAATAAATAAATATAATATATATATATACACATATGTATATATAAATATATATAGTGTTGTATAAAAGTTTTAGGTCACCTATCAAACAAGAATATTTTGTTTTTATGATACTTATATTATATTATTTTAATATTTAATTCTGTCATTATTATTTAATTAAAAAATGTTTAATGCAAGAATTAATTACTTTAAAATATTATATATTTTATCTAAAATATAATGTTCTATAT
>NW_006263711.1:145832-146095 GCF_000469605.1 Apis dorsata | reverse complement strand
TTTTATTTTTCTTTGCAATTGTTTTTTTTCTCAAAATTGTTCTCCATTTTTCTATTTCATTGTAAACCATATCATTTTCTATCATTTATTTTTATATTTTAATATTTTTGAATTAACCAGAAAAATAAGATAATGAACAAATATAGAAATTTATTTTTATGTGATAAAATATGGAATATTTCATATGTATGATACATATTTAGTTAACAATAATAAAACCAATAATATAAATGACCTAAGACTTTTTGTATAGTACAGTATAT
>NW_006263711.1:145483-145760 GCF_000469605.1 Apis dorsata | reverse complement strand
TATATATATATATATATATATATATATATATATACGTAAATAAGGATAAAGATGAAGCATTCAAATAATGAATCAATTAATGGCAAAAGAAGCGTACATTCGTAATCGTTTATTCGATGTGCAATAACATAAAGGTAACGGCTTAATTTGTAAAGAAAGCTATTAGATGCGCGGAACCAGTGTTGCTCTATACATAATAAGGGAGGATTTTCATTAGTGTAACACGAACATTTGTTAGTCACAGTCGCGTGGCGGCTGTTGCCCTCTAGTATTCCAC
>NW_006263711.1:143619-145355 GCF_000469605.1 Apis dorsata | reverse complement strand
TTTTAATATATATTCAACGAAATTTCGAGGAAATCAATCTTATTATCAATTCAATCATTTGAACTGACTCGTGGAAAAATTGGCGCGGAGGACAGCCATTTTGTATTATAAAATTCGTCACGTGAAACAACGAAGAATTGACGTAAGATGGCGGCCAGTCATGCGACTTCGAAGTTCAGAGCACTCGTACGAAATGACGACGATTCGTTTCAATTTTTTTTACATACAAAAATATATATAATTTTCCATCGCGACCATCGAAAAGAAATGAAGAATAAGAGAAGGTCGCAGGTAGTTCCTCAAGTTAAAAAAGAATTGAACAACGAGCCTTGTGCACTTCGTACGTGTACACGAACAAGATATACACATATACACACGCATAAATATGATAAATGATCGAAAAAAAAAAAAACGTGCATTGGGTAATAAATTAATCTACTATTATCTACAAATTGATCGATGAACACGCTGCGTTGCTCTGATTGTATATAGGATGTGTAATATTAGACAACATATTAGCGAGGCGTACATACACATACATACATCAACAAATTGTAGTATCAGAAGGTTATTTCCTTCGTGGAAATTTAATTACGAACGAATTAACAATTTAATGACACCAAGTCAAAAAACAAGATCAATATATGACACGAATTTATTGATGTGTGACAAAAAAAAAAAGGATGATGATGATGAATGATGATGGATGATGAAGAGAGAAGGAAATTTTCTCGGATTATTTTGATATCGATAAATTAAAATCTTTATTGCCACGTGAAATCAATTTCAAAAATTAAGACCAACGTTGAATTTTTTCTCTCTTTAAATCGTTTTATATATATATATATTTACACATTCTCTCTCTCTCTCTCTTTCTTTCTCTTTCTCTCTCTCTCTCTTGTTCTCTTCGCAATGTTTTTCAAAATTCCAAGACGAGAACGGGACAAAGAGATCGGCGCATCGTATCGTAAACTAGCATACAATTAATTGATAAATAAATAGAATTGTATTAATTATTGTATTATCGATAAATAATCGTGTTAAGCATTTACGACAAATTAATCTCGAGGAGTGGGGATAACAAGAGGAAGGACGAGTCTAAATATTATATAAATGTATAAGTGGAAACGAAAGAAAAAGGACAAAAAAAAAAGGAAATATCAGAATCATTGAAAATTAGAGACGATATTAATTATTAAAGATATACTATGTTAGATGTAACGTTGCGTGGCCGGAAGAGGAGAGGAGAAGATAAATAGAATGCTCCGTTGCCAGTTTTCGTTTTGCTATAATAATATTTTCATATTGCCATCATAGTCTAAGAACATTTAACAAAGTCTATTCTAATTTTTTTGAACGGATAAAAATAAGGAAAAATTAATGAAAATTACTTCGTTTTTTACGTTTGAGAAAACAGAAAATTATTCAATGAATTCTTCGAATTCTGATCGCCATGATGGAATCGTAAGTCTCCTTCGAGGAATTAACAATTAACTTATTTCTGGCAACGTGGCATTTGTCCGCCATCATTCGTGCGTTGTCCTTTATTTGATTAGACAAGATAGCCAAGACAGATCTCATTATGAGGTAGATAGGACATGTAAGTATAAATCGTTAGGTAGGGTAGATACCTGAAAGCAGGGCGGCGATAAACTGAGCCAATGTCGCGTGCCATAGCGAATTTAATCGTAATAGCATTCACTCGTTGCTCTTCATACTTTGGATAGATTTGAAAA
>NW_006263711.1:136599-143103 GCF_000469605.1 Apis dorsata | reverse complement strand
AAAAACTGTTGATAAAAAAAAAAAAAAAAAAAGGAAAGAAATAAGTAGTTAAGAAACAGCGAAAGAGATCAGCTCTGGAAGACCTCTTTTATAGTGTTACTTAATTATTAATAACAATTTACCACGTTATTCCTGACTATTGTTAGTTAATGCCTAATTACTTATTACCGAAGTAATTAATTACACAACGATTAACTAGTAAGCGCTTTTAAATTAAAGGAATATTAACGAGGATCTAATTACAGCCAGCCTAGTCTCAGTTTACTCTGTGCTAACACGTAGACGTTTTTACCGTTACTATCTAACTGGCACTAATTGTTACCGTCATCGTCACTGTTTCGTTCGATCTCGTCATGTACATGCGTGATCAGCGGAGTCTGCATTAACTTTCGTGGCCTAACCTTTGCAAAGAAGACGAAACAAATACGAAATACTTGAAAGGAAAATTACAAATATATTTTTTTTTTTCTTTTTTCTTGGATATGTCGAGCAAATACTTTCTTAATCTACCAAGGATTTTTTTCCAACGATAAAACATTTTATCCGTTTCTTCTATTCGTCACATTGTTATTTTATGGCCACAGAAGTGGCTGCAGCGTCCCAGTCTATCTGGTACACGCGCAACATCGAACCAGACAAATCAAACGAATCGTTGCTAGTATTATACTTGTCTCTATACGCATACCAATGGCTGGCGCAATCGTCACTGCCGAAATTAATCATCGTCATCTTTGTTCATTTTGATTATCCTATCAGGGTACAGGCGGTCGACAACTGAACGTCGAGTTTGTAAAATTGTTAACCACTCACGTGCTCTTTAAACTAACTAATTGTCATAACTATTGTCTAACTATTTACTAAACTTAACGCTGTCATTGAAATGGTCACAACTCGCGATATACAAATAGGTAATCTTGTTTCTTTTTTTTTCGTACAAATCGATCGAGATTGTAAATCTTGGATCGATACACGAGCGTATTGAGACCGACACGACCTGGAAAAGAAGACGAAATCGAGTGTTTGCGTCTGCGCCGCCCTCTGCATATAGGTGTACGCTACCTGGTGATGTGACGTCGGTAAATTCAATTAGACTGTACGAACGTGGAAACGTGAAATTTCGCTCTTCCAATGTGTATGTGTACTGATCACTCTTCGACTGCCGTACATTCAAATCCACTGTTTCGTCGAATCAAACTTAGACAAACGTATCGGGATACGTTTGGTTAAGGGGCAAATATAATCTTCGTTGATTTTTGAACGTTTATTCCGGCTACATGGAATTGTGAAAACGATCAACATCACAATCTTACGATTCTTTGTACCATTTATTCCATTTATATGGAATATATTCCATTTATATGGGATGACGGGGAATGGGAATCGTTATGCGGGTGAAGTTTGCGTGAAATAGGTTAGGTCGACTTATGTTTGGTATACGGCGAATAAAAAAAAAAAAAAAAAAAGAAAACAAAAAAGAAAAGAAAAGATAAGATCAAAATAAGTAATTAATATCATAATCATCGGGGATTTATGATGTTTTGCCGATGTCATGTCACTAACATCATATTACCCCCTCGGTATTTCCGCCTACCTTGTCCTTCCTCCTTCCCCTGACTCTTCCTTCAGTCGCCAGTATCAAGTCTCCTCGAGCGAACGAAACGTTCTCTGACCGAACTGAATTCGTTTCTACCCATTGCTCACGATTAACCCATGTATAATCATGAGACTGTTGACCAATACGAAACCGATCGTGTTGTCCAAGATGATTGACTGACTGAAAATTCTTGTTAACCCTCTATAGACAACATATAGTTCCTAGCTTAATTTCATCCCATCCAAAAATATAAACCATATTATAAGCCCAACTTTCTCATTCAGATTTAATTGAAAGGTAACGATGACTTAACTCAGGTTTAACTAATGCGATATAGACTTAGCCTAAACTGAAACTTATTAAAATTCATCCTAGATGAAATTCGTTATAGCTCGGGTATAACTTAACTTAACCTTAATCGAAACAATTTCAGAGACTTGTTATAGCGCTAGTTATCAGGCCTAGCTTTAATCTCGGTATAATAGCGTTAATCTAACGTTAATCGTTATAAGGTTAAGCCTATAAAAAGGTTACACATGATCAAGGGTTAACGAAGCAACGATTCTTGGACTCGATCGTTTCCTGTTGGTCGTGCAAATCGTTTGTAACCGCGTGCAACGATTATCTTGAGCGTTTTATGTCGGTCATGGACTGAAGCTGGGTGCGGAAAGGAAGTATAAACGAATATTATATATGTAAATCTCGAATTTTTGGGATCCAGAATGCTATGATAAAAAAGGAAAAGAAAAAAAAAAAAAAAACGTGTTTTCGAGCGTCGCCCGGATGAATAAAAAGCAATTACTATATCTATAGCTTTGTTTTTTTTTGTCTTGTTAATAGTTAACCAGATTCACGATTCCTTCTCGAAAATCTCATTCAATTTTTCCGTTCATCAAAGAGTTTATCATCGGGAAATTTAATCGAAAGAAAAAGAAGAAAAAAAAAGAAAAGAAAAGGCCTGATAAATTAATTTATCAAAATTTTACAATCACGTCAATCATCCCATGCTTGTTGTGCGGCGAATGTTTTTACATATATGTACAAGTTCAATTCGATAGCCTACGAATCAGGGACGGATCCAGATTCGTAAAACATAGGAGATCGCAACCTAACCTCTAAATCTTGATCACTAGTACTATCGACGAGTCGTTAGAGACGTAATATAATTACGTACAATTAAATTTCGTTTTGATTAAATTTAGCTTTAGTCAAATATATTTTATTTCTCGTCTTTTCTTTCGTTTATATTATTTTTAAATAGCGCTAACGTTTCTTTTTCGCCTCAATCCACTGGATCTGCTCACATTTACGTACAATTATTGTATTGTTTTATTGTACAGTATCGCTGTGTTATCAGTATAAAAGAATTAATTTTCTAGTCAAGTCATGATTATGAGTAATTTTAAGTTGGCAGTCGATAATTTTTCCATCGTTATGAATATAATGTAAGATATTATATTTCTCCTTCTTTTTCACACTCTTTTTTTTTCTTTCCTTTTAATTTTTAAGTTGCACGTGGCTCGTCGTTAAAGAAAATGAATATTCATAAAATAATATATCAAGAAACGATAAAGAGGATAATTGTGAAATACAATGATTCAATGTATTAATTATTATGAATCATTATTATTATAATTCTTACAATTATGATTATCATTATTATTATTACGATGATTTTAATTATGATTATTAATTGATTGATCGTCGATTATTAGTTATTAATACAATTATATAATACCTTTGTAAATGAGAATCAAGACATTGACGGATAGGTGAAAAACTTAATAAATTGAAATTCTATTAACCCAAACGCGTTCCACTGTTATTCCAATTCCCATTGAATTATTTATTAATTTTCTTTCGTGATTAATAAATGAAACTTTTGATATTTTTTGCTTAATATTTATTAATTTTTTTTCAACTTTCAATACTTTAAATTTCAAATCATATTTTTTTTTTTATATATAAATTGACGTCATTCTATAATGAATAATACTATTTCAATTAAGAAATCTAAAGATAAAGTTATATTTAGAAAGTTATATTTAGAAAGTTATTATTAAGAGATATTAAGACTTTTATGATTGAATGTTTCAATAGAAATTGCGTAACAAAGATACAATGTTTTATTTTACTTTTTATTGTATTTAAATTTGAAAATTGAATCAAAAAAGAAATTTTAGAAAAACTTTTCTTTATTATACTTTTCCTTATTATATATTTTATTACATTTTTATATATTTTATTTAACGAAACATATTTTCGTTCATTTGCTTTAAAGCGTATGGAGAAATTTTGAAGTATTAATTAATAATTAATGGAAAATGATATAGCTTAAATTTTACTCTTATATATCTTCTGTTTTATCATTGTTTTCTTGTAATCTATATTTGAGATTCTGGTAAATATCATGGTACACAAATGAAATAAATAATAATGGAAATTATATCTTTTAATTTTATTATTTTCATGAAACCATGTTTATATATAAAAATTAACAGATAAAAATTATAAATTGCATAAAATACACGAAGAAAATAATTGTTTATATATATAGTTACAGTAAAGATAGAAATTTTGCTACGTAATAAAAGAATAATAATTAAATAACAAGAGATGATAAAATTAATCAAAATTTCATTTTTCAACATTTCATTTTTTTCATTTGTGGTATAAGTCTTGCATTGAATCATTCAATTGTGATCTACATATATGTAAACAAATCTACATATTCTATCGTTTAACTGGTATCGGTTTGGGTTATCGTTTATATTCTTTCTTATTGTTAAGCTACTGAAAGAGTCGAATTCGTAAATTTTATAAGGCCACGACACTAGTTCTTTTGTGCAGAGTGATTTTCTAAATATTTTTTAGCCACGATAATAGAAATAAAAATTCAAAAGTTAAAATTTATTCTAAAATAAACACTTTTCCATGTTAATCTGTATTTTTACTATATACTATATACTATACACTATATAATAAAATTTATTGACATATCTATATATAATTTATCATTATTATTATACATATTATTATACATATTTCTGTTAATCATTTTTGAAAAAATAAATAATGCAGTTTATGTTTGAATATAAATCAATAATTTTTAAACGATTATCAAAAAATTATGATATTTCCATTATGAAAATTCCAAAGAATTATAAATAAATATTTAGAGAACTTTTATTCACGATTTTGAAAATTTTTCAAATTTTTAAGAATCATAGTTACTATAAAAAAAAAGAAAAAAATGAAATAAATAAATAATAATTTGAATAAATCAAAGAATATTCAAAAATGATGAAAAATAATATTAAAAATTAATTGATATAAAATGATAATACATCAAATAAATATTCAAAAATTTTTTGCTTGTTATTAATAATTATGTGAAAAATAAAAAAAAATTTTATTAAATGAACAAGAGAAATCAAAAATTGAATATTACACACGAAATAAAGCGAATTAAGTAACGAATTCTTTTTCTTCAATTTTATTATATGTATAAAATATTTTTGTTTTATTTTTATTACAAAAAATTCAGATTGCAAACATTTCAACAAATTTAAAAAGCAATATATACATATATATCTAAAAACTTTTATCAAACTGTATATATATAAATAAATAAATATATATTTTATACTATATATATAAATAATAATACTAATAATGATTTATCGTGAATGAATTACTACATCATAAAAATAGCTTAATTATAAATAAAAATAAAAAAGAAACATCACCATATTAGTAAAAAACAGAACCAATAGAAAAAATATTTAAATATTATTATAACTCATGATGCTTATCGATAATGTAAATTTTTTTATGGAGCGATATTTTTCTAACACCAAATAAGACTTTTTACTCGTATAACTTCGAGCAGTCGATATAGTTCACAATGACTTGGTTCACTATAAACTAGTAACGATCAAGACAGTCCTCTTCAAGCAACGATTAAGTCAATATGGCGATTCCCCTGGATTTGAGGGAAGCGACAGCGGAACAGATGCAAGATTTCTTGAATTCGTTTGACATCATCTTTTCCGATTGTGATGGCGAGTTATTTTATTAATTTATTACGATTTATCATTACTACTTACGGTTGTTTATGCATTTATTAAAATGTATGTATAATGAACATAAAAAAAAAACTTATATAATACATGACATGCAAAAAGACAAGAAATATGGAATTCAAACAATAAAACAATAAAATAAATGTATAAATTTTATTTTTTCATAAATCATATTTATACAAATTTTGCATAAACATCCGCAGTCTATTTCTTATCTTATTGTAGATATTAAAAATTCTTTTTGCATCGTTTGATTCATTATCTTGCTATCTATTTTTTTTGTGGTGTACGAAGGATAATATTAAAAAATATACGTGTTATACAGGTGTTATTTGGAATCTGTTAAACCCAATACCTGGAGCGATTTTGTCGCTTCAGAAATTACAAGATTTGGGTAAAAAGCTGTATATAGTTTCGAACAACAGTAATATAAGTACAGATGAATATATCAAAAAATTTAGAAAATATGGATTGAGTATCGAACCGGTGAGTTGATTTTATAATTAAATTAAATTTTTGTTTTAAAGGTCTAAAAAAATGACACACTAAGAAAAATTGTAAAAAAATAAATATGAGCACAGTAAATGTACGATAAGTGCGTAAAATCTTCTTCTAAATTATATTCTCCTAATAGAAAATCGAATTTTTGGTTGAAGTTCAAAAGCTTCGATGTATTGTCCAAACACTTAAAAATTTCCAAGAACTTGACGTCATTTCTCGGAAAAATTTTTCGATCGACCTCCTATCGTATCATGTTCTCCTAATACAAAGTCGAATTTTTGGACAAAAATTTTACTACCGCTCGGGAAGTTTCGATATTAATCG
>NW_006263711.1:132730-136263 GCF_000469605.1 Apis dorsata | reverse complement strand
CCTATCGTATCATGTTCTCCTAATACAAAGTCGAATTTTTGGACAAAAATTTTACTACCGCTCAGAAAATTTCCATCTTCATCTTTTTTCTTAAATATCTCGTTTACCCTTCACAGTATTAAAAAATGCTTCGGACAAAAGTTGAATGGTTTCGAAAGAGCTATATTCCGGTGCCCTTATTTTTTTGGTAAGTGGATTCATAAAAAACTTCTCAAGCTCGACTTTATTTTTTTAAATGACATCATACATATTTCAAAGCATCAGTAGATGTATTATAATATTTCCTATAAAAATGTACGAAACCATTTATAGTAAAAAATCATTGGTTTAAAAGATATTTAATTAAATTTATTTATTTTCTAAACTATAAGTTTTTTCCTATATATAGCTTTTTATTAGGAGAATATAATCGATAAGGAGGTGGCATTGGAAATTTTTTGTAAAATTCAAATTTTCAATGATTCTGGCCTAAAATTTCGACTTATTATTAGGAGAATATTGTTGGACAAAGTGTGGCACTGTAAAATTTTTCAAAGTTTACGGGACAGGAATTTTTATGTTATTATATATATTATATATATTTATTATATATTTATTACTTACCTGTAATGTACCTATTTTTTACATGCTTAATCATTATAGTTATCATTTTTTGGAAAGATTTTTAATAGTTTTGTATAATAATTTTCTTGATTCTAGAAAAACTTTCCTGTTTACTTATGTTCTAGAATAGAAATTGCTATTTTTTTTTATTAAATTTAAATTTATACATTTTGATATTTTCTATAAAAGAATTTGTCCATATATAAAAATTATAAATGTAAGAAATTATTAGTATATATACGGTCAATTCTAGTGTTGATAATAAATATAAATGTTAATATACATGTATAAGAAGTTGAATTTTATTTCTTAAGTTATACACAATTTATGTTCACAATTTATTAGATGAAGCGAAGTGAAAATAAAATATGTTGCGACGTATCGTGATGAAGCAGAGATAGAATGTATCATTTTATTTCATCTTATGCAAATTTAGAATTGAAAATGAATAAGAAATATAAACAAGAATATTTAACAAAATGCAGATTAAAAGGAGTTTAATATAACAATAAATAATATATAATTCATGTCTTATTAATAAATTGAATTATTTGTATCTTCATTAGGTCTTTGTAGGTTTTTCTATTTTCTTTTTTTTTATATAATTTGAAATTATATTTCAGGAACAAATAATAATCAGCGTGAAGGTTATCAGCTCTTATCTGAAAAAGCTTAAAGTTTCAGGAAAAATAGTAGTTTTAGCTACACCACAGTTTCGAGAAAGTTTAAACAAGGATGGATTTCATACAATATTGCCATCTGTAAGATCCGACAAACATTTAAAATTTTATTATTTTATTTTTAAATTCAAAAGATACGTATAAATAATTATAACTTTAAAATAAAAGGAAATAAATTAAATTAATTCTTGAAATAAAAGAAAATACAAATAATTGATATAAATAAATGTATTTGAAAGAAATTAATTTCTTATGTTAATTTTCTTTATCATAGTTTGAAATCAACGAACGAGATCCATCGAATACAATAAAAAATATTTATAATCAAGCATGTGTTGATGCAGTCGTTCTCGATTTTTGTAATTATGACTGGAGCTTAATAGTATTTCTTCTTAAATGCTTGAATAACGAATCTGTTCATTACATCACTGGTTGCACAGACGAATATATTTCTTACAATTCCAATGAGAAGATAATTGGTAAGAAAGTTTTAAATATACCTCATACTCATAATTCAATTAATAGATTATTTTTGATTTACTCGATAACAATGATGAAAAAATGAAAATTAAATAAATTTGGATTTATAATTGGATTATATGGTATAAATTATAATATTTCGATATTATTCAATATTATTGAATATAGAAATATTTATATTTTAATTTAAGCGTTATAATTTTAATTTAAATAAAGTTTAATTTTGAAGTTGATTTGAATATTAATTATTTTATAGATATATTTAAATATCGATTAAGATTATCAAATATCTAGACATTGACTCAAATATTTAATTGCAAAATAATTTTTATCAATGATTTGATTTTAATATTTACAGTTATTACTTAATTTATAGGTTCTGGACCCTTTATCGATATAATTTCTAAATACAGTAAAAGATCACCGATAAAATGCGCTAAACCTAGCCAAGTTCTAAAACAATATATTCTTGACACTTGTAACGTGCAAGATCCAGAAAGATGTTTGTTTATAGGTGATTCGTAAGTGGATTTTAAGATTAATAAAGTCAAGAATTTTTAAATCGATACAAGATTAATGAACAAAACAAATTTCATTTTCATTGTTGTTTTAGAATAAAAACCGATATGAAATTTGCCCATATGTGTGGATTTAAAAAAATGTTCGTCGATACTGGTATAGAAACTATAAAAAATGCGATAAAAGATGAAGAAACTTGCCCGCATTTCTATCTCCCTAGTTTGGGGATGCTATACTCTATTATCGATTCATTGCAGAATATTTCTAAAAAGCAGAATATTTAAAGTTAACATAAAGATCAAAATTCTGAAAAAGGAAAAATGTCAAGAAAAAAATATGTATTAATATGAATATAACAATAAAAATCATAATTAATAACCACATTTCTTATTTTTTTCAATATATATGAATGTAAAATATTAATATATCTTCTTTGAGAGATCAATTTTTGAGATCAAAGCAAATATGAATTATTATAATTGCCAAATTTAATTTTTTTAAATTAATAATGTTATTATTATTGCTATATATGCTTAAAACATATATATTAATTTGTCCATGATCAATATTTATATAGTTCATGTTTGCATTATCCTAAAAGTATAACAATTATCCTTATTAGTGTAACTATCATAATTTCTTTATAAGATTATACATTAAGAAGCTAAGTAGAGAAAAAATTAATGAAATTTTCGTATTGATACTAATCACTACTTATTGACTATATTATTAACTATATTATTATTACTATTTTTTAAATAATCATTAATTTAAAAAAATTGATGAATAGAATAGAATAGAATAAACAAAAATGTATCACATATTATCAATACAATAATAAATGTATTACAATTCTTTAAATTTCAAAATTTTTTTATTGTATTAACTATTATAAATATCATTTACAAATTATAAAATCATAAATATAGATAATACTATTGATAAATAACATCTAATTTTAAAATGAAAGATTATTAACTTACCATTAATCCCACATACTCATCTATTATACAATCATCACAATTTAAATCTATTTATCTTTATAGTATACACTTATGCAAACAAGTGTTTCTAGAGAAATCACTTTAATAATAAATATAATAATATAATAATAATATAATAATAAATAAATAAGCAATAAACAAATTCGAAAATAACATTTATAAAGATTAAACTATTAATCGATTTAAACGATTTATCTCTTCAATGATAAGTATAATCTATCACCTTATCATTGAAGCCAAAATTTCT
>NW_006263711.1:123466-132426 GCF_000469605.1 Apis dorsata | reverse complement strand
AAAAAAAAAAACGTTTATCGGTCGAGGCGAGATAAAAACGTTCGTTCATTAGAAAAATGAATTCTCAGTGTGGTTTCCACATGTTCCAGACAACGACTGGCGCGCGCACAACGAGTAATTGGCGGCATCATAGACTTGCGCCCGATAAATTCACGGGTAGGGCGGAAAGGGGGCAGCACTAAGCCGGGTCATTGCATAATACCAGCAGCGACACGATACGGAGACCTGGTAATGATTGAAGAACGCGTCTGAGCCTGGAACGACGGTTTGCACAAGTGCCGGGACGAAGATCATGCAAGGACACCCGGTATGTATGTACTTTTACAATAATTCTTTAAATTATCGAAGAAATTACGTTTTGTTTGAATTTCGCTTATTTTGCCTGTAAATTCTTCACACTTTGTGTGATGTTAAGTCAAAGTTCACACAAGGATAATTTTAAATGTTGAGGTAATGGATTATCAATTAGATTTGAGAAATTGATAATATTCGGATCGATGAATAAAATGTTATTTCGATTTAGAATTATTATTTGATAAAATTTCGATGAAAGTTGGGGGAAGATAATTGATTAAGATATTTTATCAGACACGTGTAATGCAATAGATGATCATGGGTGGTAAGGATTGGCAATTTTTCAGTGATATTTTTGAAAAATATAATAATAGATCAGAATTCTTTGGGGGATGATCAAAAAATGGCGAAGAAATGAATAAGCCAAGTTAAGCCTGTTTGGAGGAAGAATTCGATTAGCAAACAATGACACAATGCACGATTGTGATGGCACGTGTTCATCGCGGTTTTAATTTCTCGAATGGCAAGTTTGTTTTGTAACAGATGTACAAATGAACTAGTTACATAGAAGGTATTAGAAGATATATGCATCGAGTTTTAAGTGTATATAAATCGACTGATAAAAAAAAAGTTGAAATAAATTAATATTGATGCTTATCTAATCTTTAAGAGGAAAATTACTGATAAATCTCTAACATTGCTTTAAAATAAAATGAAAGAGATATAAAAAAGTGATTAATATAACGTAATACTATTATATAAAAATTATTACATTTAAAGAAAAGGATAGAAAAAGAATAATTTAAAAGATAGAAAAAAATTTATACATTCAAAAAATTTTCTAGAAAATAATGCACATTTTTTTATATTTTGAAATTTAAATTTTCCAATTAAATTATCCTTGATCTATTAAAAAATTTTAATCTCTATTAGAATCCATAACATTCATTAAGAATATTTTGAACTGAATCATTTCCACATAAATTAACAAATACCTTACAATCATATACCCTCATTTTAACTCAAGGTTATATCTTTTTCTAGGATTGGCGTTCGGCAGTTGCTGTAACGTGTAGCTTTATAATTATTCTCGTGGCAGTGGTATGGACCGCGAGAAAGACTTCGTATAAACGAAAGGAATCCAGAACAAATGAAACGGAGGAATTAGAAGAATCAGAGAAGATTGAAAAAAATGTGAATTGTGAAAGTGATAATGTAAATCACGATAATATAAATGACGATGAGAAAGATTCCAATGATGGCACGATTCCCGAATTATCAAATCCAAACTGGGTAAAGGTGGGCCAGATTCAAGAATTATACATGTATCCTCTGAAATCTGGGCGTGGAAAGACTTTGAGGGAATGTGACTTCACCGAATACGGAATTAGTTTAGAAGACAAGGGTAGATTCATCCTTAGAGACAGGTAATCAGACTTTTTATATCTATCATTCCTCTTTCTTCTATTTCATGATATATATTTAATTTCATTTTTTATTTTTGAAAAAATAAATTTTCTAGTAGTTTGTTAATTTATCTTACAAATATATTTTCATTTTAATCTTAATATTAGATCAGTCAAAAATAATAATCACAATTCTCGTTTTATTTTACATATATTAAGATAATTCGTTTTAACATTGGCTGTCCCTTTCTCATACCAGAAAGAGATATCCAAGAGACAAAGATATCACCAAATCACGTACGTATACGATCTTATCTATTCTGTTCAGTAAATGAATCATATTATATAAACAAACGAAAGCTATTTTTTTGTAGTAAATACTTTATAAAATTAATATGAATTATTAAGACTATTCTTCGTTCTTAAACATAAGATTCATTTTATCTTACGTATCTCCATTCTAACTCAATAATTAAGATCATTTCCATCTTAATCAACTCAATTAACATATACACATTTTTAATAAAAATTAAAGAAACACGAATTTTTTCAATTATTTCATAAAACATTTATTTTTATGTCACGAACCACTGTCAAATTTCCTCCACATCAACCCATACACATTTCGCTTAATTTCACTTAAAAATAAAATTTCATTCTAATATTAATCTTGTTTACAAAAGATCTGAATTTCAATTTTAATAAATTCACAATTTAACAAGAACCCAACGCCTCTATCCCAAAGGAACCAAAGATGAATCCCCATGCTGTTCATCAGAATGTTTCTAGTGTACAACGAGGAAACTGGCCGATTCCAGACCGGGAGGCAATACCCAACCTTGATCCTGATAAGTTTATCGGCGGTGGACGAGACCAAGGTGAAGCTGGAGGCCGTCGGGATGCCCAGCGTGATTTTCGAGGTTCCAAATTCATCGGAGAATGCTTCTGAAGCCGTTCAATGCACCATGTGGTGGGGAGAGCCGGTGAAGTGTATCGATTGTGGCACAGAACCCGCCGAATGGTTATCAAGGTCTCCATTTGTATCTTCTTATTCGATCAATTGTACATTCATTCTTTTTCCTTTTAATGAGCCTGTAATTTGAAATTGGATTATATAATTTAACTCTATCTATTTTCGGAATTAATAAGAACGAGAGTCAATTGCCATTCTTGATATTTGATTGATATGAGTATTTTTGAAAAAATTATTTAATTTAAGATATAATTATTATATAATTATACATATTGTTTTATATATTTATTTCCTGTGGAAGAGGAAAATGATATACAGAACAAAATATAAGATCATTGTCTTCATTATTTGAAAAATATAAGATATAGAATGTTCATTAATAAAATTTACATTTTCTTCAGGTTTCTGACTGGAACCACTTCTGGCCTTCGATTAGGATGCACAATGATGGACAAAAGGAATCTCTTCGTGGAGCCGTGGAAAAAATTCACCCAAGTGTATCAAAAACTCAGGAACAAAGACACTGTAATTCCTTTTATTTGATTCTTCTTTTTTCCATTTTGGCGCAATTATTTTGATGATCGAACAAATGTTTTCCAGGGATTGTTCAGCGATTTAACCAGTTATATGTTAATGACCACGCGATCTGTTGAAAAATTGAACGAAAAATTAGAAAGGCCAGTTCCTACTCTACAATTTCGTCCAAATATTTTGGTTTCCACGCAACAACCGTTCGAGGAGGATAATTGGGAATGGATAAAAATTGGGGAACGCGTCGTGATTAGAAATGTCAAACCATGTTCACGGTATAGTAAAAATATTTTCGATATCACAAAGATATATACATATATAATAATAATAGGTATAATTGAAACGAATAGATATGATTCTGAAGATCAAAACAAATATGAAAGTTGATATACAAAAGTATCGATTGATAATTTAATAAGATTTATTTAATAAGTTATGAGCAATTTAATAGTTAGTTTATATTTAAATTATAAACGTGTATTAAATAAAGCGAAATGGAGTCAAAACAAATCAATAATGTGATAAAGATAGACCTATCTCATTCTATCTATCTCATTTCATCTAATACAAGTTTTAAATTAGTTTAACTAAAATTAATAAATAAATTTTAATCGATTATTTATTATTAGTATTTGTATTTTGAAATTGATTTTTAGAAGATATATATTAATATCCTGTACATATATATACATTAAAATATATGTATATTTAAAAATATATTAATTTTTCAAATAAAAATCAAGATTAGAATTTTTTTAAAAATAGAAAGAATTAGAAATTATTTGAATAATATATCTTTTTATAGATGTAAATTCGTGGGTGTGAATCCAGAAAACGGAGTAATGGACAAGGAGGAACCATTAAAGACTTTGAAATCGTACGAAAATCTTATCCTTCCTAAATGACATAAAGAAATCGAATGTTATGACATCGATATCGAGTCATAGGAATTCTTTTATGGAATTAGTTTTTAACTTTTTTTAGTTTCAGAGAACAAACTGATCCAGAACGGGTCTCTCTCGAAGGAAAAGCGCCTGTTATGGGAATATACTGCGGATTATACATCCCTGGAAAAGTAAAAGTCGGGGATGAAGTTTTCGTTCATTCGTCCAGTGATTCAACAATAGTGGAATTGAATCATCGAGAAACAACAAGCTAGATAGAAAAATATTGAAAATTAACTCGCTTTGAATGGCCTTTCTTCATTCGAAAGTAGAAGTTTATGTAAAAAAAAAAAAAATAAAAAGACGTCAATATACGTTCACATTCAGAGAATAATTACCAGAAATAATATTTTGAGATGAGCAAATCAAATAAAGGATTCTTCGGATATTCATAAGACTTCGAGACAATATAATACTATATATTGCGCGATTTTTATGAGATTATCGTTTCAAGCTATATGTAATTGTTATGATACGTTATATACGTGTGATTGAAATAAGTGTGACCGGTTTAAGTATTTCTGGTGTTACATATTTTGAGACATGCTATACATATGTTGAAATACTGTTACATTAAATAAAATTTTGATTGTTATAAAAGTTTTATCGTATTATTTTTTATTAATTAACTAAAATAATTTTTCCAATATTATATTATATTAATTAATGAAAAACAATCATCTATCTCTATCATATATCAACTTCAATATTTGGAGAGATTGATGAATGAAAAAATATTTAAAAAAATGAAACAAAAAATATTAATTCTGAAATAATAAATAAAATTATTCTAAATTTTAAGAAATTAATTACATATATTGTATGTAAATCTTGAAATGTTCTTTCACGAATAATATCACGAAATCATAATAGTCCTCCCTCTTTTATTTAAAACAAATTTAAATTATTTATAACTCGATAAATAAACCTCATTCGACGTTTACATTAACCTTTCTGTTTTATTTTAATCTCTAAATCAATTCTCCAGAGATATCCCACGTATATGTATATATATATTAAACACTCTTAGAAGGGGAACGATCTTCTAGTTCCTCTCCTCCCACGATTCAAGCGATAGGGGTCGTTGGGAGGTGGGGAAATAAGTCGCGAGCAAGTTGTCCAGTCTTGTTGCAGATGATTGATAATCACAGTGGTCAGAGGCCTCATTAGATAAAGAGAAATGGCATAAGTGTAGGAAGATAAGTAATGCGTTCACGATCTTCATCTCTTTCAGTCGTGTGTATCTTCGAGGAGCGATACGTGCATGCAATATGTTAATCTATTCGTTACTCGCGTCAATAGTTTTTTTTTCTGGATCTTTAACAGTTTTCTGTAAGAATACAAATTCAAATGGTGAGAAGAACGATTTTTTTTTCTAAATCTTTACTTTTTACATTTCTCTCTCTTTAATATTTTTTTTGTATTTTCAATCATTTAAATTGTCTTATTAATAAATCGTTTCTCTTTTTAATTTAATGATGGTTTTCTGTCAGAATTCAAAGTGAAGTTGGCGAGCATCTTTATTTTTATATTTTTCTTTGGTTTTTATTTTTTATTCAATATTTTAAACTCTTAATTTTAAAAAATTATCTTTTAAAATTTGTGATGATTAAAAATGAATAAATAATGAGTTGAATTATATATATAATTTCAATTTCATATTTTGTTTTAATTCAACATTTTTCAATATTTTTAATTCAACTATACTTTTGTTTTTAAAGTTGACTTCTTTCTGTGATAATTTTTTGTAAAAATTTTAAATCAGATGATCTCCATTTTTACTTTGTTCTTTTTTTAATTCAATATTTCTCATTATTTTCAATTGAATAAACTATTATAAATTTTATAAAAAGTCTACACAAAAAAATAAAATATTTTAATTATTAGCACGTGTAAACTGTTTTGTTTCAAATTTCTTTGGAAATAAAATTAAATGAAAAATTTTATTTCTTGAAATGATGATTTTTATCTGTATTATAATATTTGTAATAATATAAATAATATAATATAAATATAATACATTGTTTATTGATTTTTATCTAATTTCAAGAAATTTTAAATAAAAAGGAACGCATATTGAAAAATTATTATTTAAAAGAACAGAGAAACATTCTGGAACTATTTCTTATGTAAATTTTGTGTTTAAAAAAAAAATAGAAATATGTACAGTATTTCAGAATACTCTGAGTCATATTAAGCCTCGGATTTCATCGGAAGAACAAGCTAATGCAGCAGCAGGTGTCGTTGAAAGATTATTGGGAACTGAACGTGCTAAAAATTTCGTAATGATGGTGAATCCTAATTTTACTTCTCCTGGAAAAGATTATTTTTTGGTAATTCGTATTTATAATACAATATAAATAGTATATACAAAAATAAGCTCTTGATTTAATTAAATATACATAATTCTAATATACATAATTTTTTAACTTTTTACATTTTTTGAAACGTAATAAGACTAACATTTTTCGTTCATATGAATCCAATAAATTTAATCAAATTTCTGGTAATATCATGATAAAAGATATCGTAATATCACTGATTAGAAAATAATATACAAAATATGCATATAAAAGAATTTTCGAATTCGAATTCACATGAATACATTATATTATTATAATGTTTTAATTAAGGAAGTATTTGAATCATTGATCATTAGTTTATCTTTCGTAATTTTTCGATTATTGAAAAAGATTTTCAAAATATAAACTCGAATGTATTAAAGATCTTTGCTATAAAATTCCAATTTTAAACAAAGGTATTTCCTAAAGTACAATTATAGAGATGTGATAAGGAGTTGAGAGGAAAGCTGTGAATAGGATTACCAGAAGAAATTCCTCAATGAAAGATTTTTCTTATTTTCATTATTACAAACATTTTTATTTCCAATTATATTGCTCATAATACATCATCTTCCTCATAGTTTTCATTCCTTATAATCTTGAGTTTAAATCTTGGATTAAGGGATCCTTAATTATGTTTTAAATACCTCATTTCTCTGAAATATTTAAAAAATAATAGAAAACATTAAAATTGATTCTAATACATGATTCGAGTTTAAATTTTTCTAGTATCTTCATTCCAATCTAGTGATCTATTATCACTTTGATCCAAAACAATGTTCAATCTCAAACAATCAGAATCTAAAGAAACTATTTTTAACTTTCTATAATAGTAACAATCGATAATCTTATCTTCAACCATCAGATAAAGAAAAATTCCATGGGTCAAGTCGAAATCCTTGGCACTTCTGGTGTGGCTACAACTTGGGGTCTACACTATTATCTCAAAACCTATTGCAACGTCCACGTTTCATGGGAAGGAAATCAAGTTGAACTTCCTGATACCTTACCTGATGTTCGTGTAAAAATCAGCTCTAATGATAGGTATCAATATAATCTGAAGTTAAAAATGCAAGAAATTTCTTCTAAATTCACGAATTGGACAGGTTTAGATATTATCAGAACGTGTGTACTTTGGGTTACACTTCTGCATGGTGGCAGTGGGAAGATTGGGAAAAAAATATCGATTGGATGGCTCTTAATGGAATCAATTTGGCGCTTGCTTTTACTGGACAAGAAGCTATCTGGGAGAAAGTCTATCTTCAATTGAATTTTACTATAGAGGAGATTAATGAACATTTTGGAGGGCCAGGATTTTTACCATGGTAATAGTTTTCAAAAATTATAACAGAGATTTGTGAGATAAACCAGTGAAGAGGGATTTTAATCTATATCCATTCTTTATCTATTCCTGAAAGGTTCAAAGTCACATTTTTGAATATCTTATAAATGATAACAATTGTATACAATAATTTTTTTTTTTACTTTAACAATATTTACAACTGAATAATCAATATTCAATTCATGGAATATATTAATTCCAATATATATCTGATTTATTAATTTGATTACAAAAATAAAAAAAAATTATATAATTAACAAAATAATTAAATACTAGAATAACATGAAATAAGAAATTATAATATGAAATATTGTATCATATTAGCAAATAGCATGTTAAAAAAAATAATTGGAATAAATGAAAAAATTTATATTCTTTAAATGTTCCTAAAAATATTCTTAATTTATTTTTTGATCAATTAAAATTTAATTCTATTAATAAAATTAGATCCAATTATATCATTAAAAATGCTATTTTTGAAATTGAATTTATTACTTAAATATATTCAATAAAGTTCTCATTGTAATTACATATTTAGGTCTAGAATGGGCAATATGCGAGGATTTGGAGGACCTTTAAACTCGAACTGGCACGAAAAATCGATTCGATTACAGCATCGAATTCTTGAGAGGATGAGGGCATTAGGAATCATACCTGTTCTGCCTGCTTTCGCGGGTCACGTGCCTAGAGCCTTCCTCAGGCTATTTCCTAAAGCTAATGTAACCAAAAGTGCGGTTTGGAATAACTTTTCAGATAAATATTGTTGGTAAGAAAATCAAAATAAATAGAAATTTATTCTATACGAGATGTTTTGATGAATAATGATCTACAAATTACATATTTACCACTATATTCTCTTTTATAATTATTGATGGCAATTAATTTAACATATTATTTTAATATGTTAATATTTTTTAGAAAATATTTGGTTAAAAATTTTCAGATCAAAATATGAGATAAATTATCACTTTTTCCTATTATAAGAAAACAAAGAAGTGAAGAGTGAATTTACTTATTTTATAATCTTTGAAATTAGATAATATTGATATAATAAAATTGATATGATTTATCAATTTAAGATTCATATCAATAATAAGATTATTGATATATGATATATATATATATATA
>NW_006263711.1:111135-123176 GCF_000469605.1 Apis dorsata | reverse complement strand
TATATATATATATATATATATATAATGCTAATTAAAATATTGTTTATATTATTTTCTTTGATATCATTCAAAGATAAATGGATTTAATAACAAATAATATTTAATTCTCTATCTTCACACTTCAAATTTTAAGATATTACTTTTGATCTATTCAATCTATCCATCAAAAATTATAAATTGTTACTCATTGAAAATTCAAATCTTTATATTTCATTATTTTTAATAAAACTATATATATTTTTATCTTAGCCCTTATCTTTTGGAGCCTACAGATCCTCTGTTCAAAGAAATCGGACAACAATTTTTAAAAACAGTAAGTAAAATTAAAAATCATAAAGGGAATGTCTATATCTGTCTATGTGTTTATATTCTCCAGTACATCGAAGAGTTTGGGACTGATCATGTTTACAATTGTGACACTTTCAATGAAAACGAACCTTATACCAGTGAACTCAAATTCCTGAGGAACATAGGACACTCAATTTTCGAAGCTATGAACAACGTTGACTCAAAAGCGATATGGTATTATAATTAGATAATTTCCTTTTATCTTCTAGGTACTAATAAAATAATTTAAAGACAAATTTGAATATTATTCATTATAAAGATGGTATATATGATTATTCTTCAAGGTTAATGCAAGGATGGTTGTTTTATCACGATTCTGTTTTTTGGACAGAGCCAAGAATTCGTACATTTTTAACCTCAATCCCATTGGTATTGATCATTTACATAAATTTAAAAATGCCACTTAAACTTTTTAAAATTTTCAGAATTTATAGAATATTCATTTTTCTTTATTCAGGGAAGAATGATAGTGCTGGATCTTCAATCAGAACAATTTCCACAATACAAGAGATTAAACTCTTATTATGGTCAGCCATTTATCTGGTGCATGTTGCACAACTTTGGTGGCACCCTTGGAATGTTTGGTTCTGCTGAAATTATTAATCATGTGAGTTTTCCTAATTCTCTAAACAATACAGTTTTTTTTTTCGAAAATCAATTCAATTTGGCTTGTACTTTCACTTGCACATGATAAATTTTGAATTAAAAAAAAAATCTTTTATTCTTAATCAGTTTTTCAATCACCAATAATTTCCAAGATATATGAATCGATTTAAATGGAACATATTATAGAAAATTCCAGTTCCCTGAAATGAATCAGATCAAAGACCGTATGAAAATCAAAATTGACTTCCATTTTCCAGCGAGTTTTCGAAGCTAGAAATATGAATGGCAGTACAATGGTTGGGACAGGTCTAACACCGGAAGGTATAAACCAAAATTACGTCATCTATGAGTTGATGAACGAGATGGCTTATCGTAAAAAACCCGTCAACTTGGATAAATGGTAAGATTAAACGCTCATTAGAACTCCATAATAATAAATTAAACACAAAACTGTATTTTTATGAATTCACGTGAATTGTTCTAGGTTCGAAAATTATGCCAATCGAAGATATGGCGATATCGAAGGGAACGAATACACTGTTACAGCATGGAAAGGTTTTAAGAACACGGTGTATAATTTCTCAGACACCAGGAGAATTAGAGGGAAATACGTGATTACCATTCGACCAAATTTAAATTTCTTCCCATGGGTGAGTTCTATTGATTATCATATCTGTTTGATACTTTTTTTTACACGTAGTCTAATTTAATTTGTATAAATGAAGGAGGACATTGTTTCTTGCAATTTTAAAAATAAGAACGTAATACTAACAAAGGAATATAATTAAGTAACTTTATTCTCACAATAATGTTGAGTTTGTATAATTTTTATGAATCATTTCATTTGGTATTCAATTGGATTAAGGATAATAATTTTTTTATTTTTATGTTAAAAGAAAAGTTTCCTCAATTAAATTATTTATTTAATATTGACATATTACTGCTATTAGAGATGGTATAATAAAGATGCATTTATCTACTACTGGTACGTGTTGCTACAAGCGAGAGACTTGAAACGAAATAGCACCCTTTATCGACACGATGTTGTTGACGTTACTAGGCAGGCACTTCAACTGATAGCTGATGAAATTTATACTGATTTGATAGAATCATTCGATAAGAAGAATATAGATTTGTTCAAGTAAGTTCTAGATTTTAGAAATTTCACAAAGATTCATATTACATCTAATAGAATGTAAATCAGATTTATTATCTATAATATGTAATATATTAAAGCTAATCTATAATAAATCATAGTTTAATCATAAATCCAAGATAAAGTTCCAAGAAATCACATGAAATGAAATTTGAAGGAAAGATGGACTCTAAATATAAAATTTTTACTTCAACCAATTATTATTTTAAGATAGATAAAATAAAACTTTCAACATTTATTACAGAAACATGGTAATAATATAAATGTCACAATTTATAATGCTTATCGTTGAAATTTTATGTGAATCATCCTATAAATATTGAGGCTAATATTACTATAATTATATTAATAACATTGTATCTGGATAGATAATATTTAGATCACATATTAATCACATTTGTATACGCAATATACATGATATTGCTTTTTATTAACATCTCAAAAAATAATAATTTTTATTGAAGTTAAAAATTTACATTTCGTGTCCATCAATCTTTTTGGAACTGAATATCCAAATAGTTGCAAACTTTAATTTTAAATCCTGAAAAAATTGTATTAATCACGATAAATCGAAAGAGAGTCGTGGAATTGTTAAACAATTGTAATATTTCTTTGTTTAATTTTCAAACATTTGATTACACAGGCAAAATGCCAAGTTGTTGCTGGCATTATTTGATGATCTTGAGGAGATTTTAGCATCGAGTGAAGATTTTCTATTAGGAAAATGGTTGAAAATGGCGAAAGATTTGGCTACTAATGATGAAGAAGAGATATTGTACGAGTACAACGCGAGAAATCAGATTACATTGTGGGGACCATTAGGAGAGATAAGGGATTATGCAAATAAACAGTGGTCAGGAATTGTGGTGGATTATTTCAAGCCCCGTTGGGCTATTTTCTTGAACGAACTTGAAACTAGTTTGACCACTGGAAAGAGAGTGAATATGACGAAAATTAATGAGCAGATATTCGAAAATGTTGAGAAAGCTTTTACGTTCTCTAGAAAAATTTATCCAACAAAAGCAACAGGTATAAATGATATAATTAGCGACCTTAAGTTTTTTTAGATCAGAATTTCTTGATATTATAATCAGAATATATTTAAAAAAAATTCAGATATAAAATTTTGTCATGGTGTTTTGAAGTTTTTAACTTTTTAGAATCTTTTTTTTTCTGCAGGTGATTCAATTGATATAGCTGAAAGAATTCTATCCGAATGGTACGATCCACATCTTCCGTTTCATAAAACTTTTCGTCATAACTATAAACAGTATTGGTCGAATTCTTACTAATCACATCGATTATAAAACTAAAATTATTAAAATATCTAAGAAATAATATTATTGTAAATATATTTTTAATAAAATTGTGATGAAATTTATAAAAATTTATAAGAAAAAAAAATATATACCTATAATTCTAGAAATTTTATATACGTTAAAAAAGAGAATTATAATCATTCATCTTCACATTCGCTAGATTTCAATGTTTATTGAAAAACTGAAGATATCTTGTATAAAGATCATTATTATTGATAAAAGGACATTTTACAACAATCGAGTAGAATTACAGAATTGGAAACAACGATAGATTCGAGCCAAGAGCAAAAAGAGAAAAATTTGACTACGAATAATATAAAAAGGAATTATTACGATTCACGAATATTACTCACTCTATCAAGTACCATCGGTTAGACGTGTGAATACAAGTACATCGCTCCTTGCTCTCATCTTCGCTGGTCAAAATTATGGCAGTAGACGACTAAACGTAATCACTTTCCATTTAACTGTTTTTCTCTTCTCTTCGTTTATTAAAGAATCAAAATCGTCTATGAGACTGATTGTCGAGAAAATCAATGCATTAGTCGAAAACGCCACGTATAATTACTCAATTATTTTGAGTCCGCCATTTCTTTTAAATTTGGCCACAGCGCTGCTAATCAACGACATCTTGCGGCGTTGATTTTTGACGCTCGCTTCACAATCATCGAATATACGTTTATGATCAAACCCTCAATTGGCTAATTTGTGACAATCCTAATATAACTAATTGTTCGAGTGCAAATTTTTTTGATTCGTTTCTCTCGTGATAGATCAAACTTTCTTATATAAGATATTTTAAAGTTTTGTAATTATATAATTGTTATCTATTAATCTCTAATTAAAGTATTTAATGCTTTCGTTATTTTTGTTCGAATAAAATCGAATAAAAGTGACTGTCAATTGAGGGTCAATTGATTCGATTTATTTTGTTATTACAAGTATAGATTAAGAAACAGTGTGCATCTAATAAGAGATACAAAATATCTTGTGCATTTCGTAAGAATATTCATAATTTGTAAAATATATCTATTATACATGATAGGGCACCATCGTGGATAAAAGCGTCTCAAAAACTTGAACAACCGAAAAACGCTTCGCTTTTGTCAACGAGGGTTAGAAAAAATATTTCTGTAGATACGTAATATTTTTTTTCGAGATCAATTGAAAATTGATAAACATTTTCTCGTGTATAACATCCTTTAATTTTCTAAATCGTTACAGCTAATTATTAGAATCTTATAAGAAATTTTTTAAGCTCGAGAAAGTACTGATAAAATATTTTTTTTTTAAATATTTTATATTTTTTTTCTAGATTTTTAGATTATTTTAAGTATCGTAGTAAAAGTTTTAAAAATTCTTGTGATTAAGATAAGAAAAAGCGTAAGCTTTTTAATATGTAAAAAAGCAAATAAGTTCAGTAAAATTGGATTAAATTCATTGTCTCGAAATATTACATATCATCAGAAATATCGTAAGATTCTAATCTTATTATAACACACATACCCGTAACAATTAGACGTAAAAGGCCTACCGATGCACCAAACGTCTTATGAGATCTCAGTGCGATAGCAGCATAATCTACAGTTCAAATACTCGTACTGTCATCGCAAAGAATATATCTTTCATCTTGTAATTATGAAACATTCTATATTTCAACGTTATCGAAACAAATATTTTACAATTTTAAGTAACTCTTCGGATTTCTTCGGATTTTTAGTTTTTTTTATCTATTTATAAAAAAATATTCTACAATTTTACCATCGTCGCAATTTAATGGCGTCTATTCACTGCGCTTACAACTACCATTAGTTGCTAATAAACGTTAATAATATATTGGAAAATGAATGTTTATCATATGAACATGGTTGCATCATTTCGAGAAAATTTGCGAGGTCGGGACATGATATGACTGTCGATATATGAAATGTATCCGGTCGTGAGGTTCGATGGTTATCGATTAAATTAAAATACGCACTTATGGTCCCCCGGATATCCAAGTAAGATCCAACGAAATCACGAATCTGACTTTGGTTGCGTTCGCTTGGTCGCGTGCTTTGCACTCGAATTTGCAAGACTTATTTATATATATATGTACAAGACTTTATGAGTGCCTTCGTTTCATTTGATCCAAAAAAAAAGATCTTGCGATTTGAGGTTAGAATTTGTGTAATCTATCGATTACAATGAAATATATACGTGTTAAATTAAATCCTCTGATTTATTAGATAATTTATATTCCAAGATCTCAATAAATTTGTGACAAATCTGAATATCTTGTTTTTAATAGGACTAGTTTCCTAATTTACCCTGTAAATATCAAGAATATCTATTGAAATCGCATGATCATTTTTATCAGATTTTTAAACAATGTATATAAGAAAATAAAGCATTTATACATATGAAATAGAAATATGCGAAGAAAATATTTTAATTTTTATCCAATATAAATAAATTTGTAATTTTCTTTTTGATAAATAGAATTTAAAATATGGAATTAAAATTTGTTGATATAGGCACTCATATGGATAATTCTAGAAACTTTATCGAATTATTTAAATCATGTACAAATGAGAAATTGTGCATTATTATTAAATTATATAAAAATCGAAATAAAATATTTACCGAAAAATTATTATTATTTCATTCTCGTAACATATTCTTTAAAAGGATATCGTTGTTTCAATAAACTGTTCTTCTAAATCCTTTATATTCTAGCGTGAATAGAAAATATGTTTAATTCTTTCAACGCTCAACTGACAACATTCGCCCTCTATCTACAGCTATTTAATTAAAATTTGTAAGTAAAACGCCATCTGGTTTTCCAAGTGTCTTATTAAATCTCTTCAGAATTATTAATCCTTTCAACGAACTTTCTATTTCATAAAAAGTTGAAAGTTTAAAAAGTTAATATTTATTTTATTTCGATTGAATATTTTACGCTGTATCATACTCATTTTGAAAAACTTTTTCATTTTGAAAAATAAATTGAATTAAATTCATAATGAAATTATTTTTATTAAGATAAAATAAATTGTATTTATTTAAATGGAATATTGTATTTATTTAAATGAATCAAAATGAATATTATCCGAAGAGATAAATCGAGACAATTGAAAATTTTCATTATATTTAATTATTTTTAGAGTATAGATTAAGTTATTTCTTACAACTACATTTAAAAATTCGGCTCAGCTAAAAATGATCTGACTTATCTTCTTATTTTGTTCATTTAATCTGCATTAACAATTTCATAACGTTTCTTTAAATTAATTTTAACATATTCCTTTGTCCAATAATTTGTTTAATTATTTATAATATTACTTTCAATTTCGAAAATCGAGGAAGTACTGTTTTACCGTTTTATGTGTTTAAAGTGAATTCATAAACGAACGTTGTTTGCTATCAAATCATTTGCAATTGTAATTAACATGACGAAATAATTGATTCAGAATAAATAATTGATATGCCAAAAGAATCATTATGGTACATGATGCAATACTTTGAAATAAAGAATATAACTATTTTCGCCAAAAAAAAAATGATTATTTTGAAGTTATTTCAAAAAAATTTAATAATTTATTGCAATCATGTAACTAAATTTTTGAATTTTTAAATCGAAATTTTGTATATCTATTGCAATAATATTCCATGTAAAAATATTCCTTCCAGATATCTATAATCAATTTTTAGTTGTTAGAAATCAAAAAAAAAATAAAAAAAATGAAATATAAATTTTCAAATATACAATATATAATATACAATAAGTATATATAGAATTAATTTCATTTGGTCATTGAATGTTAAGTCGGCTCATACCGTTTTTATCAACTAATTGGTTAATTGTGGTTTTCTTCGTCATGTTGATCCGTGATATCACCGTTTCTCCATTTCCGTTTCCTGAATGGACGCTTCTGTCACCGGAGGTAGAGGACTTTCTGTAGATATTTGTCTGAAAGTATATCGAGACACGGACAAGAAAATAAAAACGACAATTTATTAAATATTCTAAAACAAATGGAACATCAATATTATAAATTATTGTAATTTTGTTTCAAATTAAATAAATTTTCGTGTTTAAAGAGAAGCATTGTTTCAACTATCTCTTAAATCGTAAAATAAATTAATCGAACGAATTATCTCAAGATTCTTTTGAAAATTGCAAAAATACGTATCGCATTCAAGCTTAATCGATAAAACAGAACGAATCATGGAACGAAAAGCACATAGATTGGAAACGTATACGTTAAAAAATTGCATTCGCAATTGATGAAAAATCTTGATAGATAACATCGCTATATTTTAACGTGATTTATATCATGCATAAGATTGTACTTCATTCCAATATTTCTGAAAAAATCGATTGCGTTTACCTGCCATTTGTTTGCCAATCATAAGAATCCGGGGCGGAATTGCTTCTACCTGTTCTTTGAAATTGCTCCGTCTTTACGTTCCTAATTATTTTCTTCCCCTGAGGTGTGATCTCCTCGGCTCTTTCTGATGGGGATAATTCTATGCTATCCGCCGTCGTATTCGCCGTTTTTCCACCCTTCTTCGACAAGAATGGATTCTGAAGATCAAAAACATAACTTCTCAATTACACTTTCGTTCAAAAAAATATAAATAAGAGAAAAAGAAAAGGAATATAGATAATCTTCTTGACTTTCAATATTAGATTAGCATTACTCTCTTCCAGAGAGTATTCTAATAAAGCTACGTATAAGATTTCAAAGCAATCGTTCTCGTGAAATTTCCACGATTTTTCGATTTTATTTTCACGATATCGCCATCCTCCCTCGATGAAAACTGATGAAAAAAGCAAAAAGGAGGGGAGGGGAGAGAGGGAAAAATGCGAGAATGAAATATAAAACGAGGAAGGCGCTTCATACTTTATGAGGCCGATACTCCACCGCCATTATTGCCGTGTTTACAGAGCCGTCAACCTTCCTTGAACTCGGTTGATATTGACTCAGGCTGCTCATCAAATAATAAGGCCAGAGACGTGGTGGCATTGTGGTGAGAGTGGGAGGCAAGCTTTTCCACGCTATGGGAACAGTCGCGTCACGAACAGAAAAACATAAAAGACTTGACCTCCTGCTGTTCATTGCTCGTGACGAGAGATCAAATGTCGGCCGCAATTGAAATTCAACGGGCGACCTCTTCTATCGTAACTGCGACCGAACTGTTGCGAACAACTTTATCACGCCCGATGAGAAATCTCGAAAGAAGAAGGAACTCGGCCAACTTGATTGAATTACCTGATCAACGATCCGTACAATCTCGATCTTTCGAACTTTCGATCGAAATTTCTCCAAATTTCATCTTCTATCGTAATAGCGATCGTATTGATCCGATAACGATTTCATAACGATGAATACAAAATCGTATGAGTACAGAGAAATAAACATTGAGTAAATAGAGAAATTTCTTAATCGTTCGAAATTGCCAACATCTTTATAATTCTGTTTCCATGGGTTTATACGGTGAACGAGATAAAAAAATGTATTTTTAGATTCATCGAATCATTTACGCTTCAAGTGTAGCTAGTGTTGTTTTTGATCGAAAGTTATCAATTTAATACAATATTTTTTAATTTCTTCCGATAGTTTTTATTGTCGAGGATGGAATAAAAAATTAGAAAAAGTTACAAGGATATTTGATATTTAGAGAATACAAATTGAGATATAAATTTTTGTAATCATTCAACGGAGGAAAGTTTTTCAGTTTCATTTCATTTCGTTCTCAATAACTTTAAATTTGGAAAACTGATTCGTTATTTTTGTATTGAACACTTTAACGGAGTTTTCATGATATTTTTCTTTCTCTTTTATTTTTTCTCTTTATCATTCGCAACCACGAGGAATTTATGCAGAATGATGGGAGACACTCGAAGAATCACAACGAGGGAATTTTTACAAATGGCTGAGCTTCAACGCCGATGTCTACGTTATTCCCGCTTTTATCGCTTCGTGATGTACATCGACTCAAGGTAAAATGATGAACAATTTTACGCGGACGCAAAGACTCCATTTCTCTTCAATGCAATTACACGAGACTGTCTGGCAATAACTATCGTGTCGTCTTAATATTCTACAAACTGCGAATAAATGGGATCAGGAAGGAAAGGGAGGATAAGAAAATTTCCAAAGCTATAAAAGTATCCTTAAGAACGTCGAGCCAAAGCCAAAGAAATAGAAGAAGTTTCACAAGTTACATAAACAAGTTTGCCAATTAAAATTAATGATTTTCTTTTTTGATTTCCTATGTTTGCAAAAATTAGCTACCATTAGTTTGTATATTTGATAATAATTAAAAAAAGAAAAAGATATTAAATATTAAATTTAATATTAAAATTACTGCAAAATTAATCGAGAAACATTTTTTGACTTTGATTATTGATAAGAAAACAATTTCAGGAATGGAAGAGATGTATTTTGTAAAAAATTAAATATGATTAATATAATTATTTGTATAATTTCTTATTTCGACAAGAGTAAATCTAAAAATATGCCTAGATGGTATAATCATCTGTATAAAATTTACTAGAATTAAAATTAAATGAAATTTATTTATATGATTATTTTTATTTTCGATTAAAATTCCGAAATACATCATATTTGAATGATTAGAGATAGAATCAATAGTATAATACTTCAAACGCGTTGTGGAATTTATTAATTTATTTATTAAAAGTTAATTAAAAATTAAAAAAGTTGATTCGATGCTATATTTAAAGATCAGAACTAATCCATGATCTATCGAATACCGATAATTACAATTCGTGAATCAAATTTGAATAAAAAAAAAAAATACTAATTCATCTACGTAAAAAAATAAACTGAAAATTATCTCATGAAAGTATGAAGTTTGAGTAATGGATATTAAATTTAAAAGTAAATATGAATATTAATTTTCATTTCATTTTAATTATAATTATATCGATTAATATCAATTAGTTTATCATTAAATTCAAAATTATTTTGTGATAATAAAAAATTTCATTTTACTTGAGTGTTTTTAAAACGATAAAATTTCACTTACTTGGAAACTGTGCTGCTTCAACATAGTTTTGATAAGAATCAAAGTGTCCAGTTTGGGTATTCTCGTAACCACTCGTTCCACTTCTTCATCCGTAACGGTAACCGGAAGTCGACAGTTGTCAGCTTCGATTGGCAGTGGTTCAGCGCCACGATTGGTCAGCCAAACGTGTTCCTTCATCTCTGATAACGTAATTCTTTCAGCTGGATCTTTGGCCAACATTTTTGAGATCAATTCACGGAGACTTTGTGAAAGGGCTGGTTTCTCTGGAAATTTTAACGGTTCACTGCGTATTGCTGCTTGAACGCCAATTATACTTCCGGCTCCATCCCAAGGTATTCTTCCGGTCACCAAACAATACAATGTTACTCCCATTGACCATACGTCACACAACTGAAATGTAATTTTATTTTTTTCTTTAATTTTTCATATTTAAAATAATCGCCAAATTTTAAGTTAAGAACATTCATAAGAATCAATTAAGATGTTCGAATATATTAATACTCTTTATTTTCAGATTAAGCTTTTGAATGTTTCAAGAAAAAAGGAAAAGCTTTGGAAAAAATAAACTATTATTATAATAATATAATAATAGTAAAATTTAAAGATAATCATAAGATTAAATCATCTGATAAAAATGTAATATATATATTGACAAAAATTTTATATTTGATATTACTTTGTGCGCAAGTTAATATTAGAAATTGAATCATGTTAATCTATTCTTTACGAAAGTATATTGGATAGAAGAATATGCTTTTAAGAGATTATAGAAGATTGATGGAGATATCCCAAGATGAAAATAAATATTCAAACGTCACGTATTACCATTATCTATTTACGTCATCCATTTTGAAAGTGACACAATTTAAGTAACATTGTTTAAAAAATGCAAAAGATACTATTATGTACAAGATATTTATAAAAATTTAGGACATTTTTTCCTCGATTCTAGATTAAAACGAATATTGAAAGTTAAGAAACAAATTATTAATATGATAAGAATAAACGATAACATTTAATAAAAAAATCTACGTGCTTTCAATAATGATTGCAAGCAAAAATGAAAAATCTGAATTATTTCAATCAATGGTTTTAATATCAACTGTATCGCTGATTGTTAATTACAGTTCTCGATGCAAATTGATTAATGTGTCGTTTTCATGGATATAGAGCTCTTTTCAACCAAGTGTTAAAAAGTTCACCAAATCGATCGAGTTGTCGATAAGGTCACCACTGGACTATAATAATGGAAATACATGTGAGAGAGAAATTATTCTATATTAAATTATACGTTTCCTCAACCGATCTACACGACAGAAACCATAATAATGCGTTGTAAACATTAATTAGACCATAGTGTTTAAGTGAGAACAGATACAATACTGTTTTCTTCTATTACCATTGTTTTGCTTTTAGATTGCTCAATAATAATCAGTCGAAGTATGTCTACTCTTCTATAAATGAGTTTGATCATTAATTATAATTATTGATTATTAATTAATTCTTGGATTATTTTTATCCGCGGATTTAACCTGAGAGAGTAGATGAAATTTTAATTAAATCCTAATGGA
>NW_006263711.1:102589-110954 GCF_000469605.1 Apis dorsata | reverse complement strand
TTTTTTTTTTTTTTTTTTTTAATTGAAATGAATCTTCCACAGGGACGAGTTTGAAAAGTTAATTGATTGCGGTTTCACGTTGTTAATATTAATTATAATATTTGCTTTAAAATATGTATACATAAATATAATATCTTTCTTGTATCTACTCGCTGTTTCGAATTTTAAAATATTATTTATATTGTAATGAAAAGACATAAATATGATATTTTAATTTTAAATTTTTATAACTATATGTACACTTATATATCTAATTTAATTTAAGATATTTTATAATGATAAAAAATAGATTTTTAAATTTGAAAGAACAATTTTTAAATGGAGAAGACATTAATTTTTTTTATATTTATGTTATTTCTAATAATATTAACATGAATATTTATCTTGTGATAAAATGTTTTAAAACTTATATACAGTAACTTATATTTGAAGATCATTTAATGTTATTCATGATCAATTAAGATGAAAAATAAATAAATATCTAATAAATTACTTAATAATTTTTTTCTTTATAAAATATATATTCAATAAAAATTCCTTGTCGTTTTTCAACTTATAACCTTTAAGATATATTGAACAAGATTCAGAAGATTAAGTAACAATTTTTCTCTCTAACTGATCATACAAATTCGCAACTTTGTCAGATAATCGATCTAAATCATATTTACCTACTCTCGATAATTTTGTTGGATTTAATAAAATTTTTTAATCGGATGTAATAACTGAAGAACAATATAAATTGAGCAAAGAAAAGAAAGAAAAAAAATTTTATTTCACAAATTATTTACGTCAAACGTGTCATGGTCGATCTAAATAAAATAGTGAAATGGTGGTACGACTTAACTTTCTTATCAAAAAGTTTCAGGATACGTGTAATGTAATTATATACATAGAAAGAGCGAAACACAATCAGAAAACTCGGATTGCGTTACTCGACATCGATTTTTTAATGGCTTGTGAAATATGCAAGGGAACTTGCAATACAAAGAAACATTTTCCACTTGGATAATTGGGTTAAAGTTAGTTTTTTTTTTTAATTCTAGAAAGGTCTTAAATTGGCCTTAAATAAAAATAAAAAATAATCAAAAATAAGAACCTTTTACAGAAGAAGTTTGTAATAAAATTTTGAAACAAATCACGATCATTTAAATTGATGCATCCATATATTATTTATGATTTTAAGAAAAAAATCAAAATTCTAATTCCAAGAAGCATGTAACAAAATAGATCATTAATCACTTTCGTATGAAATTTCCAAATAATAGTTTTTATTTTTAGAAATAGAATATATTTTTTAATATCAAAACTAAACAGAAATGATATTTTTATCATATAATCCCTATAAAAAATATTTGCATATTATTATGCATGGCATTACATTACATTTTTTTAGTATTATATAACTTCTATTGTTACATATTACAATATTTTCTATAAAAATATAATACCATAAAAATGAAACGTAGGACAAGATAAAAAAAACTCCATTTCATTTCAATTTCATCAAAACAAACCTACGTGTAACGTGATGCCATTTAAATTTCACATTTTTTAAATTGATTCTTCGTGAAAAACGAGAAACAAAGATCTATCACATTTAAACGATCTTTCAGCTCTCGAGCGACATTATCATCGAATGGTAACCTTCGATTACGATCGAAAATTGGCGAAAACTCGAGAGTAGCAAAGCGTCGGCCAAGGATTGAACAGAGTGGCGGCGTAATAATTCTTCGCCACCTATAAATACCGGGCAAAATTGAAAATCGATCAAACGATAGCCCCGATAGGATACTTACCGTTCCGGAATAATGGGCGCCAGGCGTGGTTGTTTCGGGTGCTGCGAACGCCGGTGTTCCGGCTGGCCCGGATAATAATTCTCCGGATGCCCTCAGTTCTGCACTAACGCCTAAATCAGCGATCTTGATCCGACCGTCGCTGTCTACCAACAGGTTGCTAGGTTTTATGTCGCGATGGACTATCCTCTGGTAGTGCACTGAAACAAATTGAAAGTTGATCAATTGGACGAAATTTAATAATTCTTCTGGGGTGGATTTAATCAAGATTTATCGAACTTTTAATTTAGCGATCAGTATGGAGTTTAAAATTAATCATGATGTATAAATTGTATGAAAAAAATATTATAATTTATTAGTTATCAAATGTGATCTCTCAATCAATTATAATAAATATAATACGAATGAATATTATGATATAACATATATTCGGATTTGGCTTATTGATATTAAAAAAATATATATGAAAATAAATTTAAAGAACAAGTATCCATATTTTGTTTCAACAATCTGTATGCAGAATATATATATAGGATACTCACGATATTCCACGCCCATTACAACATCACGAAAATTCTTCCTGGCAGTTTCCTCGTCAAGAGGTTTGTCGGTGGGCACCTGAAGGATCTCTCCCCTCTGGACCAATTCGAAAACAAGGTAAAGATTATCCTCGTCCGGGTCGTCGAGAACTTCGACCAATTTCACCACGTTCGGATGATCCAATTTCTTCAACAACGCGATCTCCCTGTAGACTTTGGCCAAAGGGTTGGCCGCACCCTTTTTCCCCGGAGCCATCCTACCGAATATTCCCGCCTTCTTCATCAGTTTCTTCTTGCTCAGAATCTTCATCGCGTATTGGGTCTCGTCTTCTTCGTTGTAAACTAGTTTTACAATCCCGTAGGAACCCTATAAAACGTGAATGATAAAATCTCTCGAGTTTGTTAAAATAAAACGACGATGATCAAGGAATTTTAATTTTCTATCGATTTTTTTTTTTTTATTTTCATGCAGTTTTATTATTTCATACAACTTTCTTCGTTTCGAAACTTTATTTTTCTCCAAAGAGGAAATTGAAGAAATTGCTCGGTTGATCGACAGGTAGTTATTAAAAACATTTGTTCATCTACGTTTTTCAAAGGGAAAAAAATGTTATTTTAAAACGTGATGTTCTAAAGAGAAATGGAAAAGGAACGTTTCTATGAAACAATGCTGCTTCATTAAAGTTAAAATTCTCGATATTTCGATCTTTTCTGGAGTTTTTATTTTTTTTTGCGTTAGTTCTCTTTTTTTTTTTATTTGGTATTATTTTATTTTCGTTTCGTTTATTTCGAGAAAATTTACGTATAAAAAAAAAGGTGTATAATACATTTCTTAATTCTGTATATTTTTTTTTATCAAATTATATATCATATATGAATCAAAATTTTATCGTGCACATTCAGAAATAACTTTCTTTTCAAATACAATAAATTTCAAATAGAAAAACTTAGTTTTTGACTCCTTGAGAATTGATAGAAACTTAATCTCGACCTATATATTTCGAAAAGATCAAACGGTGACCGAGAAAAAGTTCGAATCGATGTCGATGTTCAATTTAAAAGTGGCAAACGATATTTCTTCACGTTGAAATAGTTTCTTCATTTTTATCTTTTTCCTCGAAATATGTGATTTCTAGAATTTTGCTTTATCACTTCAAATAGTGATGAAATTTTCAAATTTTCCAACTTCCCAAGCTACATTTTGTTCTCTTACTTTTGACTAATTTTCGTGATTGGAATTGTTACGTTCAATCAACAAAAACGAAGATTATTAACATAAAAACGAATGGATACAAAGAAAAATACGTTTCAGGAATGAGAAACATCGAAAATGCGATGCAATTTCAAAAAATCAAAAAAATCTTTCTTAAACTTTTAAAAAACAGAATATCAAAATTTTTGTTTAAGAAACGTACAAAATTTTTTCATATTTTTGTTGAAATGTTTCCATATTTTAATAAATGTTAAAATTTCATTTTCTCGTAAAAGATATGGGGACGAGAGAATTTCTGTCGAGGATAAATTTGTTAATACAACATTGCTTATTTCACGTGTCAAAACAAGTACAGAATAATTTCGAGAATTCCTATTAACAAACTGTAACAAATTTTCAGATAAAAATTCGTGTTCTCGAATAAAATTCCTTCATCGGCTATTTCTTAACCAGGCAAAGAATTTCCTTCTAGGTGGAGAAGGTTTCTAGGTGAATGGGTAATTTACGAAATTGGAGCAATTTATTCGACGATGTTGAAGCAAAGAAAAAGTAGAAAACTGAAAAAAAAAAAAAAAGAAAGAAAAGGAGAGAAATAAGTCTCATTGTGGTTAACAATGATAAAGAATAAATAAAAATATCATTAGATTAATATCGTAGATTATTAAAAGTGTTGTTTCTCGTTGTTTCAATATAAAGTGAAATATAAAATATAAAATATAAAAAATATAAATAGATAAAATATGCAAATGTTTCGTTCGAAAATAACGAATCATTTTAAAAATAACTTCATAAAATCGACGAGGATATTTAATCAGTTTTAACAGGAACGATACGTTAATGCGAGATTTTCTACGCATCGATGATATAATTTCCAATGCTGATCAATTAAACGCGATTAGAACGAATCGTTACATTTCGAAATTGGCCTTAAAATTTCTCGTGTGTAACGAGTGAAAATAATTTAATAGAATATTTTTTATGTAAGAAAAAAATTACTCTTTATCTTCCAACAGGGAATATTTCATTTATGGTTGCATTAATTTGCTGCTTTCGCGTTTATGTAGGTCGCGTTATGAGCGATACGTAAATTTTTCATGAGATAAAATCTGTCTAAAAGAGGGATCCTATTATTAATTTATTATGATACATAATAAATATCACTGATATATGTATAATATAGTACCAATATAGTGATGATATAATTGTATTATAATAATATTATAATGTTAATACAATTATATTACTATGTATTTTTAATAGAATTATTTTATAATTATATATATATCATATGTTATAATATTATATATTAGTAATATATCATAGTTAATTATATTATTATTATTATTATTTCCTTCATTATAAATTACTCGTATCTACTAATATATAATAAAAACTTATTAAAGCCAATTCTCCTGTAATATAATACTCTGAAAACACGATTTCAATAGAACACAATACAAAATATTATAATTAACATAGACAAAACTAATTTAGTATAAATATTTTCTTCTATTTTTATTTGACATTTCTTTATACTGACTCTAAAGTTTAATACAATTTTAATACAACAGGGAACAAGAGTTAATAACATGTATTACTAGACATTATTAATAGAGAACAATTTAAACTTACTTGACCAATGTTGTCCAACAATTTATATTGATTCAGTTGAAGAGCTCCCTGTTTGTTGTCAATGGAGACTCTCCTGCTCTCCCTCAAAGGCCTCCTCCTGTTTCTGGGGGATCCCTGGGGACTTCCATACGGAGAATAAGGGCAATAAGGATAAATAGGTCTCACAGAGACACTCGAGGCGTCTCCAAGAAAACTCTGACTCGTTCCCACCTCTCCAGGTGAAATCGCTTTTCTAACGTTCGAATCGTCCGCAGTTTCACCACATGTCAACGTCTGGATGTCCCCAGAAGCGCTGCTCTTCAACGTGAAAACGCTCGAAGACTTGTTCAAAGGATGTTTCGTGGAAGATATAACCGCAGTCGTGTCATCTTGTTTAGAAATTTGAAATATCCTTCTGTCCAACTGCAACTCGCTCTCCGCTCTGTCTTCAGACTGGGTGGACAGCAATTGGTACATCTTGATCGGTCGTGGAACAATATTTTCTCTGACGGATTGCTTCGTCGTAGTTTCTTCCTTCTTCTGAATCACAGAGATTTTTTTGTCCAATGGCGACGCTTCGTTGATTTTTGACATGATAGTTCTGGCAATTCTGTCAGAATTGACGTCTTTCGATCGTTCGACGGATTTGTCCGTGTGTTTATTGGTATTTCGAGAATTCGAATCGTGGATCGTCGGCGTGGTGCAAAGAATAAATGGAGTTTGACTCCTCGAAGTTGGAGATATCGAAAAGCGGTTTATAGAATCGTAAGGATCGAAGATGGTCGATGATTCTTGGCATTTAGTAGTGGATGGTACTTCTGATCTGTCTTTTGGAGAGTCGCCTCGATCTGGTAAATCGCTTAGGCGACAATGCGTGGAGAACTCTTCTGTTGGAACGAATTATTATGACGTGAATGTCATGAAATATGATATAATTAAATGAATTATCTCTTTATTTAATGAGATTATAGGATTGAATCTCACAATTGACATAGAACAAGAGATTACAAATTTGAATGTTAATTTTGTTATAATAAATATTGCAAAAATAATAAATAAATTTAGTTGTAGTTAAATGTATTACACGAAATTCTTTGTAATCCTTTAAATTTTAAACTCAGTAGAGATATCTTATTATCAACGCTATATATCACGAGTTAAAAATAAATTGTGATAATTTTTATTGCATCATAAAAATGTACGAATTATTAAAACTTATTAATCTTTATGATTTCTATATTATATTTAGATACAAGAAGACTCCATCAACTTTAATAACATATTTTCATAATTTTCTCCTTTATCAAAAAAAAAATTTACCATTCAATATTAACAATACTAATTATTCATTATATAACTTACCAGAATTGATAGGTTTCGTCAATCCACACAAATTATCCAGGCTCTCCAGCCTAGAAGGAGCTTCATCTCTGAGAACCTCCTTAACTTCCTCTATATTAGGCATCTCGAATCCAGCTCCGGACACCTTTCTATGCACCTCTGTGGTAGGCATGCTTCCAACCTCGACGTCCTCTGTCAAGCTTTCTTCAGCTCTCCCCAATATCACTCTCGAATTTAACCGTTTAGTCGTAGAGGATCTGCGCCTCTCCTTGAGGAACGACAAATCTTGCGACACATCCACAGTCGACGAATTCCTCCTGTCCTCGTCGAACGTCCCCAAATTACTAGCGTATCCACTGCTCTCTCTCCTAGGTCTGACCACTCTCGGCGCCTTGGACTTCAAAATTTCTCGAAGAGTCGGCAACCCTTCGGCTTCCTCGAGAAACAAGGCACTGTCCTTTCTCACCTCGACGATCTCATGATCAGAAACGTCCTCTGGACTGGATGGAATCCTGGTGGATTCCTCGTGATCTTTGCGCGTTGATCCAAGCGTGGTTGATTCGTCAGATGGTAATTTGATGGTCACCTTCCCTTCCAAATCGGCGAATCTCTCTCTCGTTTGGTCCTTTGGCTCGTCTATATCTGGTGATTTGTTTAGCACGTTTATTGGAAGTTTGGTTTGTCGTTGTTTGTCCGGGGAACAGGAGGATTTGTTGAAAATGTTCAGAGGTTGGGATTCTCGTCTCGTCGATGGATATTGGAACTTGATCGATGATTCCTTGGACGATAGAATTGGTTTTGGTTCGAATCTTCGAATGGAAGGGTGTTGCTCGGTGGAGGCGCTGGAAGGCAATGGGAAAACGAGATTTTCTCTGTCCAGAGGAATGTCCCTCGAAGTTGGCGCGGCGATTGTCAACGATTTTGGGATGGAACCTGGAGACTCTTCGTCGATCGCCGTGTGTCTGAAAATAAAGGAAAAATTGAAATTAGAAATTTATAGGGATGAAATTGAATTCTTTCTTCTTGCTCTATTTATTCCCAACGCAATTCTTTTCTTTCTTCTTTTGTTTTAATATTTTAGTTCTTGTACTTACAATTTCATTGTTTCATTTGTATTTATTAAATCAATGTTTAATACATATTTGTTGTTATTTGTATTTATTTGGACTATATATTTTCGAATTTGAATTAATTCTATTAGTATTTGGAAATTTGTCATATAAAATCTGTTTTTTCAATGTTTCTTAATGTATTTATATATTTTTTATGAATACAAATTTTAAAAAGCCAATTATTATACAATTAACTTTCAAATGAATAGGTTCTGTCAAATTATAAAACTAACATGTAAAATTATATTCAGATTATACTGCACTAAACTATTTACAATCTATCTTTTCTTATATAATATAACTTATTCCAATTCTATGGAATACTCTATTATAAAGATATTCTTATAAATGGAATAACTTGAAATGGAATAAGATCTTAACTATGGTTCCATGTAACTTAATGTTAAAAAAATTTACATAATTGTTGAATTCTATATGTTAATGACTCCAAACTTGACTCCAAACGATACTTGTTCATTCAATAATCTCTCTCTCTCTCTCTCTCTCTTTCTCCTGTTTGTTTTACAAAACGAAGAAGTGAAAGAAACGTGTTTCATCGGAATCGATTAGTGATGGAATTGTGAAGGGAGATGGAGACGAAGTGAATTGGATTTTCCTCGAAAACAAGCCGGACAACTTTTTCGAGTGTTCCGTTCGAAAGTCTACTAACACAACAACAATCTGATCTGCATTTGACATTTAATCGCTATTTCGTGCTCGACGTCCTCGTTTAGTTCCCTCAACACCCTGACGAAT
>NW_006263711.1:81420-102367 GCF_000469605.1 Apis dorsata | reverse complement strand
TTTTTTTTTTTTTTTTTTTTTAAGAAGTAGCAATTGATTTGCAAGAAATTACATAATATACATATATACAAAGAAAAAAGTATCTTTAATTTTTCTCTTCGATTAAAAGAATTTTGATGAGCACTACTTGAAAGAATCGTTGAAAAATTGAAACGAATTCCTTCGAATTAATATTGGAATTATTTCTTAAATATTACAGATGGAACTTTCAAAATTAATATGTGGAGTTTTATGCAAGGCTATTAATCAGATTTAAATTTTGTTGAAAGTTAAAGTAAAATAGCTAACAAATAAAAATCGTCCATTCTTGGCTGCTATTATATTCATTCATCGAAATAAAGTATTAATGCGACAAGTCAATATTACAAATTATTACAAATACCATTAATAAGAATCTTTTTAAATCCTTACAAATTCTTTTTGACGAAGAAACAAATGTTACGAGCTATATAAAAACGGGAGACGTTGAAAAATTGCCAAAATTATTCATCAAACGTGGCGCCCTCACGTGTGTTTAAGATCGCATTAATTCATTTCGACAAAGAAAATATTCTTCATCCTCGTCCTACTTCTCCAAGAAGTTAGACTGTCATCATTTAAATTTCATATTTTCGTCGTTTTAACCGACTCGATTTAAATTGCAAATCAACGATCCTCTAAGACATATAGGTTGAAGATTTAATGAACTTGGCGCTCTCTGACGGCTGAAACTTTCGTATTATTATTGAAACTCCTCGATCGATCCATGGATCCTGGCTACAATCGTAAATGAACCGTTTTTCGATATTTCTTTTGTGTTTTTCAATCATATTTTCCTGTTTGGAAAAATACATTGCAAAATTTTACTCTTTTCATTTCAATTAAAATCGAAATTGAAAGATAAACGATTTTTATTTTCAATTTAAGCTTTATACTTACAATTAATTCTAACATTTAAGAAACATTTAAACACGATTCAAACACGATTTTTAAATTATTTTTAAACAATTATAGATATTGAATTCTTTTTACTTCGAGGAAAAAAAAACAAAAAGATTCTTAAATAACAATTATTTTCCATTTTCTCCAATTTCCTTACTTTCTTCGTATATCAGCAATAAAGTAATTCTCAGAATATAGATAGTCATTAAGCATATACTCTCAAGATGCAATCAGATTCGAAAAATCTGAATTTTTCAACGGAAATGAATAAAAGACCGATCTGACTTGGAAATAACGCCGTGGATCAATTGTTCGTTTCGAACTGGGGCGAAATGAATACGAAGACGCGATCTGCATTCACAGAGGGCGTGCGCCACGGTTACACTATCGTATATCAGCTTCCTTTCGTCATATACCTTTCTCCCAATTGGAACACGACGCCGCTTTGAACTCGGTGGCAATTAGTTTTCCACGGCCACTTTTCCACGGTCAATTGAGATTTCACTTGCCAGCCGATCTATCTCTACACGTTTTCGACCAATCGGGTCAAGTTTCCAACGTGAGCCAATCAACGACTAACGTATCGTTTAAACGTCTTGCGTGTTTAACATCTGCCATCGACGAATCATCGATCATAGTGAAACGATTTTTACATCATATTTGACGGTAGGAAGTGAAGCAATGGTTGGTGAATTGATGTAATTGGCTATTTAATCGAATTACAACCAAGAAAGATTACTATAAATTACAAAAGATAAATATAAAAGAATTTGAGGTTAGAAAGTTAATTAATCCTTATTAGAACACGTTACAAGCAACAATGTTTAATTATAATTATAATACAAATTGTAGTTAATATAATAAATCAATCTACGAAATTTTTGTTATTTTTTTTATCAGATAAGATTTTATAAACAATTTTAATCGTTCTATTTTATTTTATATAGGATGTTAATATTAATGGAATTCGATAATATCGAAATACAAACTATTTTACGTTAATAATATATTCTTATGTTAATTTCGGTTTCATTAAACTGTTTTGTGCAATTATGAATAAAAATTCTGAACTTTCTTTTGCCCAAAAAAGAATCTTCTTACCGAAAAGCTTTATTTCAAATATATGTTATAGGCAATTATATTAGGTGGATTATTGCGAACTGAAATTGATGCGACTAATAATTCCATAATTAAGATCTTAAAATTTCTATCTTTTGTTTATAATTCGTACTTATCGGATTAACCGTATTACTCGTAACATCTGGTTACCAGCTTGTTGTTTAGATACACAGATTAAAGAGGATTATTTGAAAACCCAATCTGTTTCGGTTTACGTTTTCGATTCCAAATTGTACGTATAAATATTGTATGTTATTCGAGGAATCTATACGATATTATCCAGGTTTTTAGTTCATAGGTGTTACTCGTAATTTCGAACAAGATGCTTCATCGTTTCGTGTCGTTATAAGTATAGAAACAGGATTCATTTTGGCGATATGAAAGGCTGAATGATGATGGATTCGCGATGAATGAAAGGAATGTGTTACTCCTTTCATAACGAGAACCATTTTAGGCATCGTCTATTGAACACTGCCACATATTGAACAGATGGCGTTTCTGTAATATTTGATGAAAGCTTTTGAAGGCCTTAGGAACCTCGCTTCGCATAACTTTCATTATAGAGTATTTAAGATTGAAATTCCGTTTTGTGGAAAGTCATTTTTCATGAAAAATTTAATTTTATCTTTAGTTAATTATATAATATTAAAAGATGAAAATAAAGTTCCTTTGTCAAATAATTCAATAATAATTATACAAAAATAGGATTCTAAATAAATAGAATATGCTAATAAAATAAAGGAATAAGAAGTCGAATAAAAAACAAAGGAATGATGAATAAATAATGAACAAGTGAACAAATACTAAAATTGAATCAATAAACGTTTAGAAATCGAATAAAACCGTTTTTCCTTCAATCGAATAAAAATTTATTTCAACAACGTCTATCATTGCCATACGAGATCCTGATTGAAAAGCAAAAAAGGTTTGATCGGTTGCAACTTAAGTATCGCGCCATTCTAACATGGAATGCACGTGTCGTTTCGTTCGTTTTTGCAGCAAGACCAATAAGGTAAACGATAAACGATCGAGATAAAAGTCACTACCATAAACAGAAAAATCGAGATGTCACCATTTCGACAAATTATCGTAAACCCACGAGGGAATATACTCGTGCACGTCGCCATCGTAATGATTAATTCGCATGAGACTAATAATTAAATTCTTTTTTTTTTTTTTTATCAGCGTTACGTTACGTTTTTTGCGCATGAATAGAATTCATAAATCAGACATAACGAGTCTCGATTCACACACCTTTTTCTCCGTTACGTGTTCGTTTTACGTAAATATAAACTCGAAGCATATATATTCTTTTTTACTATAAACGCCATTTTCTTGACACGTTTTTTTCTTTAATTCTTTAAGTGGTTTAATCTCGTGTATCAGGAATGACGTACAAATGTACAAGGAAGTCCTAGAAGCTAAGACAAATACAAAAATATCGATGAGATTTATTTATTTATTTATTCATCAGTTACAAGCGATTAAAATTTAGTTGTTAAACGGGGATATGAAATGATAATAGATAAATGAAGTAATTAATTCTTCGTGTAATGTTTCTTCTATGCATAATAATTCAAGAGTCGAAATAAAATAAAATAAATTCGATCATTTGTTTGTTAATTAATTAATTAATTAAGTATATAACTTGAGAAGAGAGATTTATAAAATTTTCAGTAAGGATCGATCGTGTTATTGGCGAGAGTTAAAAAAGCAAAGATGTCCTGTATAATAAGAAACAAAAATAAGAAAAAAATTTGGTCTCTTTTCTTTTCTGTTCGTTGATATACTGTTTTATTAAACGGGGCGTTAATTTTCTAACCAATTTGACGAATAGACAAATTCGGAATTACGTGGGGGTGCAATAGTAATATGCTTACCAACGCCCACTTGAGGATTCGTGGGAGTTGATACGTTTTCTCCCCCGATTAATGACGAGATAATGGAAGATCCGTGCTCGAGGGGTTAACGAGGTGGGTTTATAACACGGTGATCAGATAGTATTTAAACTTCGTCGTTGTTAATTATAATTTAAATTTGGCGAAATTAACGATCCTTCTAATAAACTGGGAATACCCATCGAAGCTTGTAAATGTCAGATATAAATTGCAGAGATAAAAAATAAATTTTCTCAACAATCACGTGAACTAAAATTACATTAATTATATAAATATGAACTTTTATTTTTACCTTCGAAACCGGTTTTATCCATCAGAATGTATCAACATCCTGTGTAATATGTAATAATTTTATTTAAAATAATAACATTTGTAATTTATAATCACGTGTAAAACCTTTCTTTTCCTATTTCACAATTTGCAACCAATAGATTATGGATCGTGGAAATATGAATTTGACTGGTGATAATATCGTAGGTTACATAACGTGATAACATAAGCGACGAAAATTTCGCGATGGAATGCAGATTCAACTGGAAGAAGACTATCTATACACAATAAATTACTATTGATGAGTCGATGCCAATTAACTCTAACGAGTTTCTCCATATATCGCTCGTGGAAAACGATCTGACAATTAACGTTTCTGCTCTAAATCTTCCTCTATTTGCAGCGTCTGTTAAGGTGATGAATGAAAGAGGAGATTGAAAGAGGAGAGGCCTCGAAACAGGAACGTCTCGGGGCGGCCTTTTTGAAATTGGATCGATTCCTCGATAGTTTACGAGACCTTGAGGAAATTCGAGGTGAGTATGATGACGAGGGGAGGAATTCGCGAATCTGCTATAAACCCACGGCGAAATACGATCGACTCGAGAATTCTCCGCGAAGTTATATTAAAAATTAAAGTTTCTGATTGAATTGCAATCAAAAAAAAAAAAAAGTTGCGATTCGCTTAATGAAATTTATCTTCGATTAAAAAAATAAATCGTCGAAAAAATCGCGATTGAGCGAATAAATACATATTAGTAGCTGCTTTATACTGTTGTGTCAATATTTAAGTATCTTTTGGATATTTTAATTTTTATTTGATATACTCGATATTCACAAATGTAGAATTTTATAATATAGCAATTGTGATCAATGATTATTGTTAATCGTCGATCTTGTTTTCTTAATTCTCTTTGGGATAATGGAATCTTAACAACTTCGAAATGGGAGGCGACAAGGCATGTCGAGTGGATCGTTAAAAATGATCGATGTACCCAGGCAAAAAATATAAGAAAATGTGACATTCATTAAGATTCTTCCTCTGTAATTTGATCTGTATTTAGAATTATAAATTGCATTGTTAAAATTATTTATTTATTTATAAAGGAACAAAAATTGCGATTTTAATTTAAATATAAATTTTGGCAAAAATGAGTTAAAAATCAAAGCAAGATTATTGCCATTAAGTAAAAACTCATATGTCAATATTCTCTCAACTCTTTATCTGAATTTCGAGAGAATCACAGAAATAGCAACAAGTTTTTTACTCGAAATCTTTCGAAAGTTTTTTTCAAAAGTGTCACATCCCCAATTATCTATCTTCCTTATATAATTTCATTCTCTATCTTCAACTTATCTTTCCTTACGCACATAAAATTCCACATACGTATGATAAATCTTCTAAAAACTTCTCAAGAAGAAATCGTTCACATCGCAAAATTTTCATAACCCAATAGAAAATTATACGACGCTCGTTCGCTCTTTCCGCAAGCGTCTCCGTTTCTTAGCATACTGGTACGCATAACCGAGATAATTCGTAACGATACGGAACGATAATTAGTATCGGTGTTAATGTTTGACGTTCGAGGCTGACCTCTTCCCATTTGACGCGCGCAGATAAACGAGGCAAACAAGGCGAACAGCCACGATATCGTTGCACGCGTGGGTTCGCGTAAGCACGTCGCTATTCAGATTGAAAAGAATGGGTTGGTCGAGGCCTTGCCGGTCGCCTGGAAATGTCACCGTTTAATTAACCATCCGTGGGTGGTGATGCGATCGAGAAAACTCGATCGTTGACAGGGAATAGAGAGAGAAGAATAAATTGTTCTCGAGACTTCCATATCTCGATGGAGAGATATCGTTAGATCGTTAGATCGTTATGCGAAATGACTTTACAGGGAGTTTAATCGGGTTAAATTTTACGTTAATAATGGATATATCCCTCTTAAGTAAAATGATATTTTTAATATTTATTTCGAGACATTTCAGAAAATTTTATTATTTATTGTTAGTATCTTGAATAAATGAATATACCAGATGTATTTATTAAGAAAAAAGATTCTATATTTTTATAAAATTTTATTAGGAATTTAGATTGTATCATTAGTTTGATTTTTGATAGATACTTTGTTGTGTGCAAGTCTTTTGCTTTTTAATAATAAAGGATTTATAAAGAGAATGAGTTGCGATTTCGAAAACCATCTTTTTAAATTATTCGAAGATGAAACTAAATTGATTCTATTTTCCACATAATATTCTATAAATCAATTCTATAAATTTTTCGAATCCTATAAAATGTTTTCTAAATAAACACAAGGAATCGAATAATAACACTCGATTCTCTGATTTTGTTTACCGAATCGAATCCAATAGAGTTTTGTTTATACATATAAATTGTTCAAACGAAAGGAACAATGTTTTCCCAAAACACTTTAATAATGTGATATTTCCCTTTTTTCCTTCGATACGCCCACTAACATATGGAAATTTCAACATTCGTAAGCATGGTCACGGATCGATCTTCGCTCGAACGTGGAAACGAGTAACGTGGAAAAGTATTTGCATAATTCTTCCAATGTTCCGTTTCCTTGATTTTCATTTTATACGAATGTAACGTGAAACAACAACGTCGAAAGATGCGCTAATTGCGCCAACTTTCTGGCGATAAAAATGCGAGGAATTGCACAATATAAGCATTATAGTTATGGAAATAGAGACTAGTTTTGAGATAAGAGTTTTCATCCGTGCATCATTTCAGATTGAATTTAAATTTAACTTTCTTTGATATAATTAAAATTTGGATCGATGGAACTCTTTTGAGAAGGAAAAATTTATTTTTAAAAAGTAAATTTTAAATAATTTAGAAAGAAAAATTATTTGTATAAAATCTGGATTACAACAATGAATTTTCTTCTTTAGAAAAGAGGAAATTATTTTATTAAAGAATGGCTTTTAGTAATTTTTTCTTTTTTTTTTTTTAAAAAAAGAAGAAAAATCGTTTGTATGCCATTTTTTTGAAAGGTTAGAAAGATTTACGTTAGAATAACATTATTCTTTTGAAAAAGAGAAATTGTATGTTGTGATTAAAAGTTGGCTTAAACAATCTTGTTTTAAAAGAAAATCTTTTACGTGACTAAAATTTTCAACTTGAAATCTCTTTATTTTTAAAGAAAGACGGGAAGAACTGCTTTGCATAATTACTTCTGGAAAGAAAGAATATTATTCTGCGTGACTGAAATTTGGATTCAAATAATCATTTATTTTTACAAGTAAAATGAATCATTATAAATTGTAATTAATAAATATATTTACTAATTATAAATCGAATTTCAATAATTTTTATCCAAAAAGAAAAAGAATGATTTCATACGATCGAAATTTAATTTTTAAATAATTTTCAACAATACTCTATTGAAAAATAAAATAATTTATAAAACTGGATTTTATGATTATAATTCATAAAAGTAAATGGTATTATCCATATGTAATAAGAATACACGAATGTACTATGTATCCATATATAATAAGAATATACGAATATACTATAGTCAATAATACTATAGTCAATAACCTGTATAATTATAACGTTATTATACGAGACGTGGATTACGAAATCTTCGCAAAGGAAAGCGCGTTTTTCATCGATGTTGACATCGAAGAATATCAACTAATTCTCGATCAGACACATTTTGGTAAGATTACGTCATTGATAACCTTGGATTGACTTGGAATGTCGAAATAACGCGGGACGAGCAATCGTCAATTAACAAATAATAAACAATAAAAACGAATATGAACGAATGTAACAAATTTTAATAACGAAAATTTTTAATGAATATTAATTAAAAAAAAGACATTTAAAATTAACAGATTAAGATATCGAAATCATCGTATCGTAATTGATTTAATGGATCAGATATTTCGTGAAATCTTCTATGGATTTTTACGCGCATAAAAATTATCATTGACTTGTAAAAAAGAGAATTCTCTAGAACTAGAGAAAGGCAACACGTCGTTTCGCGACATGTCACTCTCGTAAATTTTCAACGCGAGGCCGTTAGCATCGAGTTTCTACATCGCAACAGACACTGACGCAAGCGGCCCCTATGGGAAGCGCGTTTTATGGAGACGCATAAATCTTAACGTCTGAAAACGCTGATTGGAAAATTGATTCTGGAGAAACCGCATTTACGCTTGACAAACGGCCGCTAACCGGTATAGTTACATCAAGTACCATTTAAAGTTTTATTTTATTATCTAAAGGGCCGGTTAAAGATATTGATCTTGATGGCATTTAAGCTTGTTCGATAATTTATATCGCCAATATACATCGCCATAAAGAGTCAAAATATTCTATTGGTAGTTTCTATTGAAATTTAGAGAAGAAGAATTGGATGTTAAATGTAATATATTGAACGCTGAACAAATGTAAATTAATACACTCTTTATCTAAATGTTAATTATCTTCGTTTTTAAATTAGATTATAATTCTTCGTGATTATCTTCTTGTGTTCAAAATATTTGTTTTGTAATTCGTATCTTGTAATTCATATTTGGAGAGGTTTGCATTTTCCATCTCTCTATCTCTAATTCTATTTCAATAATTTTTATTCTCTTTCTATTTCTCTTCAACTTTACATATTACAATTTATATTTACAAGAAATTAATTTGATTTTCAAACTAAGCTTTGCTTAAAAATTTATACGAGACACTCTCCAGATACTCAATTTCTAGTATCATTAAAGATTATTGATATGTTTCATAAATAAACAAGTGATTTTCTTGTATAAAAAACACTCTGTAATACATTATTAAAAGCACTAATAAGTTTGTAATAATAGCTAGAGTCTAAATAATCAGATTGTGTACGAAATTTTATATGAGACACTCTCCAGATACTCAATCTCTAGTATCATTAAAGATGATCGATATGTTTCATAAATAATTAAACAAGTACTTTCCTCGTATAAGAAACACTCTGTAATACATTATTATTAAAAGCACTAATATAATATAATAAAATATAATAAAAGCACTAATATACTCCAGATATTCAATTTCTAATATCATTAGATACTAGAAACACTCTGTAATTCGAATAATATTTAGAATCTAATCAGTAACAAATTTCCTTCACACGAGTAACCATGGATTTACAAAAAGAAAATAGCTAATGTTGCAGTTTCGGTATTATTTCAATGGTAATTAATGGCAATCGATAAATTTCAAAACTACGAGTTGTACGCGTACAAATTGCCTCAAACGCGAACGAGAAACTTGCCTTCGCACGAATTCGCGTAAATACCGATCCCTGGCACAGGATACAATACTGGAAAAGCAAATCAAACTCGAAAACCACGTTGGCCAAATTTAACGAACGACTCCCATCCAGGCATTAAGCCCTGGCCCGGAGAATGGTAAGAGGGCTAATTGCCATCAGTCACAGTTAGCAAATGGCAGCCTTGGAAAATCGCGCATCGTGGAAATTCGCGCTCGACCAAACCCATTATCCATCCCTCCCGGAGAATTCCTGTCCTCCTATTGTTAAGAACTTGATATACGGCCACTCGTGGAAGTGTGTGCAGCTGTTCCAACTATTTGGACCGTTCTAAACGGCGGAATCCCTTCGAGCGTTAAGTTACACACCAACTTCCGTATAACTCGGTATAAACATTATTCTTTATCATGTTGTACGAGTTTCCGTTGTTGGGAAACGTTTCCTATTCTTCCTTCGGATAATCGAGCTTCTTATTCTTGTTGTTGAGCTTCGTTTCTCGATATTTAAATTAATATTGCGAGTGAGTCATTTTAATCGAACATTTGCTCCGAATAACAGATATTAAGATTAATGTTCTATTATTGGGTAAGTGAAAGGAATTTATTTGAAATTGAAATTGATGTCAAAATGATTGAAAGCCTTTCAATTTTGAATTAAAGAAATTTTCTTTCAATGGGAAATTAAAAAGAGATACTTGAATTTTGGAAACTAGAAGTGTCAAAAAATAATTGTTAAAGGATTTTGAAGGATTTGTCGAAGGATTGAAGAATTGTTAATTATTATATCTATGTTGTATCTGTTCCAGAATATCTATAAACATTCCACTATAAGTGATCGTACGCATTAAGTCGATTCATTATGCACTTATCGTTCGCTCAACTCGAAATCCAGATTTAGAATCATTACGCGGATCCACTCGAGACGATATCCAGTCCATTCGCGTGTTTTACATACAAGTTGTAACTATTTTTGTGTTACGATGTTTGCTGTTTGAATTTCGTGGAAATTAAATAGAGCTCATTCGATATCTTTGTGTAAAAACCAATATTCTGTACATACAAAATATTTTTCATAATTATATTTTCTTTTTGTTTAAATTTATTTAATACCAGCGATTGAAAAATATATCTCACTATATCTGACTATGACAACTATTTCAGATTTTTAAGTTTGAACAGGAGTTAAAAATTTTGTCATTCATAAAATAATATTCTTGCAAAGAGAGCTTATCATAAACAATAATGTTTTATTTGAAATTGTTTATGATATAAAGATCTTATGATTTAATATTTTAATAAATTTGTATATTTTTGAGTAAATATTGAGTAATTAATAGTAAAATATGTGAATATAATGTAAATAGTATGTGAAGATTTATACCTAAAAAATGATTAAAGTAAAATAGAGACATAGTATAATTATGTATGCAATTAAATCTTAAGTCCTCTAGAGTTATATTTACATATTATATTATGTTATCTTTCATGCATAAGAAATGTTCTTTACATGTAATGAATTATAATAATATTTGATATTAAATTGTTATTGAAACTCATTAAACTCCAATACAAAATCTAATTATCTCATTATGAAAGAATATCAGTATTACATCAATATAAGAAATCAATATTGCCGTTAATTAATTACTGATGTAATTAAATTACGAATATTTATGAATTTAATGTAAACCATAATTTACATACTTGAATATTTGAAAAATTTAAGCGAATATAAAAAGCTACAAAAAATACACGAAAAATATCCAAAGTATAATACTCATTGTGATATTTGAAGAACGAAACAAATCTCTATTTAACATTTCATTTCTTTCCAATAAAAAAAATCTAATAACACGCGTAAAATAAATTTCATGAAAAAAGAAATAATAATAATAATAATAATAATAATAATAATAATAAAAACGTAGAAAGAAAACACGGTAGAAAACACGTTCGTAAAGGAAGAATTCTTGGATTGTTGAAAATAAATTTTATTTTTATGGAAATGTATGACGTGAGATATTAAATAGTAAATTTTCTACGTCATGAAAGTTGACGTATAAAGCGAAATAAAATGTCGCAATTTCACGAGAGGCGTCTTATCAAGAACGAGTAGTGAAACTCGCTTTAAAATTCGAGTCGAAAATTTTCCATCGCCTAGTTCGTTTCAATTTTCTTTCGTGTTCCTTTCAGCAACATCGTTAAAACACCCTTCTCTATTTATAACAACTTTATGAAGTCGTAATCGAGTCCGAACCAATTGTCTATGATGTCATGATACCAATTGCCTATGATGTCATTTACATCTATTTGAATTGGAAGCGTCAAAGTTGGAGACGTCGATGATAATTAGCATCGTTAGTTGTTCCGGTTTCCAATGACGAGACATAATACGAGGAAAAAATCCATAATAGAACCGTAACGCGCACCTTGTTTCTATTATACTTTACATTAATGAATTATCGATCGTCCAAGAGACGGCACATATTATTAGATACATTGATTAATTACGATAATTAATCGCGTTATATGATTTGTGGGATTTTGTAAAAATTTTCTCCAATATTCTACGATAATTCTGATGAATTCAAATTAAACGAAAAGTTGAAGAAACAATTCGAAATAAAATTTGAGAATTTTAAAATTGAACTTTTTGAAACTTTAGGAATATATTACAATTCAAAATTCTAGAATATTGAAGTTTTCCGGATTCTAGAATTCTTAGAGCTTAAATTTCGAAAACTTTAGAATCTTTAAACTGATTTGGAATTCTAATACTTTGATTTAAATTCCGAAACTATGAAATCTTTAATATTTTTCTAATATTTTAAAATTGCCGAATTCTAGAAGGATCTCAGACTTTTAAAATTCCAAAATTCTCAAATTTTGAAAACTTATTAACGATTCTGGAATTGGAGCTCTGAGAATTTTTCTATTCCACATTCTTAGATTCTATATTTAATATAAATCATCGACGTTTTAGAATTTTGAAATATCATTATCCCTGAATATTAGAATTCGAGAATTTTCCCTTGAAAATCTTAGAACTTGAATATCATAATTCTTATTATCGTAAAATTCTTAGAGAATATAAAAATTCTAGGGTTTCAGAATGACCTTTGATCTTTGATAAATCAACTTTGAACTTTGTTCAAATTCTAGAAATCCAAATTCATTAGCGGCCATTCAATTATGGCGTGAATCGATTTATTAGTGTTGTAATAAATTACGAAATACGATAACTAGCATCGATAGGTCGACACATATTGGTTACGCGTTGCACCGTTTGTCTTTCCTCGTGGCATCGTTCCCGACATCGAACAGATTCAATAACGTTTCGTCGATATACCGATTAAAGTGATATCATCGTTCACCATTTCCATGTATTATGCATGAAATTTCATCCCAGAAGAACGTGTTCTTCCATTCGTAACGCAATACCTCGACCAATCTTTTCAACAATGGAACACGAATCTGCAATTTTGCGGTATTTATCATTTTTATCTATGTTTCTTAGTTTTATATATATATATATAATTATTTCTTTTATGTGTATGGAAATGAATATCTAATAAATATACTATTTATGAAATTATTTCTATGTATAGATCGTGTATTGTTAGATATCAATAAATTTAAATAGAATAGAATGAAAAATTTAAAATTTTTAGTAATGAAACAAAGTTATTCAAAGAGAAATAGCAAAATAATTAAAATAAAAATAAAGAAACCATCAAATTGCATAATTATCTAAATTTTTTTATAAAATTTTAAATAAATCTAAGTCAAACATATAATTTCATTTTCAAATAAAATCTGATATTATTCTAACTTCAGTTTATAATTCGTATTCATTGAAATTTATTTATCGCAAGAGATATTGTAATCTCGTTTTTTTCTTTCTGCATTATTTGAACTTCCAAATAAAGATTCGGTAATAAATGGATGATATTATTTTAGTATGCAAAGATGTTTTCTATTCTTTCGGATCGTTCAACTAAACTAAAGATCATGGAAATTTAACTAGCTCCAAGAGCAAGATGAAACTTCTTCGAGATAATATACAGAATGAGTAAATCATTCTAATTTGAAATTCTAAATTTTAAAATTTTGAAACCCGAAGAAAATAAGAACATGAGAGGAAAAAGAACTTTAATATTAAATGTTCATATAAATTCTGATAGGGAATATTATAAATAATGATAATATAGAAATATTATAGAAATTTTAAGATAATAAATCTAGTTTTAATTTTATATTTCAATTAGAAATGAGTTTGAGTTTTTGAACTCAAAAATTCTAAAATTTATTGAAAATTTTTGAAAAATTTTTCTTCAAAATTTAAAGTATCTTAAAATTTAAATATTCATGCTTTAAAAACTCAAATATTAAAAACATTAAAAAGCTTGGTTGAAAAATTTTCAATAAATTTGGAATATTTTAAAACTTCAAAACTCGAATAGAGAAATTCAAGAATCCTAAAATTTCAAACATCGATAAGCATTTATTAAATTTGAATAAATTCATTATTTAATCAATTTGTTAATTTTTGATCCTATAATATTTCAAGTTTGCCTCGACAAATCACGTATAAACAAGTACGTAAGTAGATTAAACAGAACGTGTACAAACAAGAGATGAATCTGTATTTTCGATTGGCGCAGCAATTTTCAACTTCTCTCCGAGCTCTTTCCATGTATTTATCACAATATTTACACATTATATGCATACAATAATTTTAATCAACAGATATATTTCCTACAATGACGAATTTTTTTTTTTTAATGAACAACAATAACCTTCCTTTTCCAATTCAATTTCAAACGGAAAAATACAAAAAAAAAAAACGTCATATAAATACATTTTTATACGTGCATATCGTTGTAATTGCCCATTATCTCGTTTTCGTTCCATTAGGCATATAATTCATTTTTCCCTCCCTGTTCATTCCCGACCATCGATTGCACGTACAATTTACATTGGTTTGTAGCGAATATCGGCAACACGTGTGCAAACGTTCGGGTTATGCGTTAAACACAGCTGTGGAAACTAAACAAACCGTCAACATTGCGATATCAATTTAGTGATATATGCACCGTTTATTTTATCATTGAAAATTAACATCTATCTTTCGACTGTTTCGAGTATTTTAAACGATACAATTTTTTTTTTCCTTCTTCTTTTTCTTCTCCCAATCTCGAGAATATTTATTTGATTATATATTTATTTACGTTTATAATTATCGATCAAGAGATATATCTCTTGTTTATTAAATTTCAACATATCGAGATCACGTGAAAATCGCCATCGTTATTGATCGTATAAATAAACAAATTTAGATTCATATATGTAACGATTTTGCAAAAATGGTAGAGGAAGCGATTTTCAAAGATAGTGAATAAATGTGAAAAGAATATAATTTACATGTATATTTTTAGATCTGACTTTTAAGCGACCGTGTTAAAGTTCAAAGAGGATGGATACTTACCGAAAACAGAAATGATTCCAGGATAAAATTTCTCTCGTTTATTGTACTCTTGAGTGGTTGAGTTGACTAACGTCACGTTAAAACTTTATCGCAATAATGAAATGTTGATCAATAATTATTTTGGTAATAACAATTTTTGCAATTGTTATCTATAAAATATGTAAATATACAAAGTACGTAGCTAAACAAATTCGCTTATTGATTTAAAAGTAAACAGAAATCTGGCTTGAAAATATTATTATATTGAAGGAGAATAGATCAAAGATCATTCGTCAAAAGTTTATCTTTCGTCATGTTTGAACTTATAATAAGCAAAAAAAAAAAAAAAAAAAACAAGAAAACAAATTGAGGCTATGCATCAAAGTTTTGGTTTAAATCACAGCACAATAATTATGTCTGTATGATAAATGTGAATCGATATCGGTCGCAGTAAACTGACCAACAACTCGTTCTTGGAATACTATGAAATCAAAATTAAATCACTATTGTTATTTTTTTTTAAATAATCACTATTTCAGTCTTTTCTCTTTTTCGACGATTCGAAATTTTCTTCTTGAATAAATTAAAATATTGTTTTCTTCTTTCAATATCCACTCAAAGCAGCACTGTTTCAAGAGAATCTTTCAACTGTTCAAAAATCCCAAGAAAAATGATTCTTTTCCGCAATGATTCTTCAATATCATGGCAAAAAATACTTGTTTCCAAGAAAATCTTCCAACTGTCCTGGATCACGAAAGACCTCTTTTGCCAAACGTCAAAAGATAGCATAAACAAAAATTCTTTTCCAAGTGAATCTTCAAACTCTCCGAACTTTCACAACAAAAATTATCTTCTCGAAGACCCCTCCAAGAACTCTCCAAAGATCACGAGAGAAGAAATTATCTCTCAAAATAATCTTCCAACTGTCAAAATCCTCCAATTATCCCATAAAATCCTCTTCTAAAAATCCTCAAAATTTAATCCAAAATAAAAAGAGAGAAATTACTTTCCAAAAAAACAATTCTTCAAAATCACTATCTCAATACCTTCCAAGAGAATCCTTAAATTATCCAAAAATCGCACAGTCTCTCAAGTGAAGTGTTTCGATTGTCCAAGTCCGCAAGAGAGACTACTGTTGTATTCCTTTCCTTGAAGATGATTCTTCAAGTCAGATTCTGGATATTTCGAAGGTTGGAAGCGGAGTATACCGGTTCGCAGTGACCGCTTCCGGCGAGCAGCCACACCGGAATCAGACTTGTGGTGTTATTCATCGACTACGTGCTATAGCGACCGCGTGGCTCGTCCCACCACTTCGTTCCTCGATCATTGCTGCCGTGCATCTCTCGTCTACGAGACCGTCTTGAGATTGCGTAACGATGGAAAGGAAACGGTGGATGAAACAACCTTAACGACCTTTTTCTTCGTTTCAGAAGGTCGCCCATGATTGACACGAGTTCCGTTTCTTTTACCACGTTAGAATGGGATACGTTGGGCGATCTCTATCTCTGTGGGCGAGGATCTGGAACGTTGGGAAGGTTATTATATATCTGGACGGAGGAGGAGATTTAGAAAGGCTGATGGATGAGAAATTAAGATTAAAACGTTTAGGAGAAATTTAGGAATGGTCACTGTTTTCTTGTTCAAGATTGATAGTGGGAGATATGGGTAATTTTTTGAGGAAAATAGTAGAGAAATTTTTGAAATTGTAAATTTTCAATTCTTGTAATTTATATTTTTACTTGGGAATGTTTATAAATTGATTGTTTAAAATACGATAAAATATAGTAAGAATAGGAAAGTTAAAGTTTTACATATTTTATATTTTGTACTTTCAATGGATTTTATGAAATAACTACAAAATGCAGATCAAATAATGTTATTTAATTTAAACTGTTACATCTTTGACTTTATAATTTTTTTACTTTAATTATTAATTTGGATAAACTTTATTATATTTATTTTTAAATACAATATTAATAAGTATTTATCGAAATATGTTGAAAGAGGATTTTGCCAAAAATTCGATCCTGCTACCATTTCAACTATTCCAGATTCTAAACCCTATAGATTGGAATACAAGATTTTGCGAAATATAAGATTCCTTTCGAATCATCTTTAAGAAATGTCAGAAAAATCTAATTTGTAATAGAAAAAGAATTCGAATATAAAGCAAAGATTTAGAATTTTCTAAGAGTATTTGGCTTCTTTTGGAAAATGTTTGCACAAAACGTGAAAGACTAGTGAAAAAGAAAATGTTGATTCACCAAAGAAAATACGTAGAATACGCAAAGCATACATACATTTCGTTTCTTTTAGAACTGCATTAAGGTGGTTAAAGATTGGAAAGGATTTATGGAATTTTTTTAAACACATTAAGCAGTTAAAATCATTTTTTATAATAATAAATAAAACATGGACAAATAAATTATCAATACATTAAAGTTTAAAGTTCAATGATAAAATCTTTTTACGGATATGAATGTTAAACAATTTTGATATTTATAACAATTCTTATCTAAATCAATAATAATAATCAGCATTATTGCAAAATCAAAGGCGGAATATATAGAAGAAGCGTTTTTTACATAATTTTTTTGTATTTCAAGATATTTATGAATAAAAGTATATATTATATAAATTTTATAATCTATAATAATCATTTCTCTCTGATACATGGCTATTCATATCAATTTTCTTCTGATATATTTCTTCTGAAATATTCAATATTTCGAATTTAGGAAATTTCAAAGAAACGCGCCATAATTAAAAACAATATGGCATTTATTCGAGCATGCGCATTTCTATATAAAGCTGACAGTTATAAATTAATTAACATTCATATAAATTAATATAAATTTAACTTCTTTAATTATTTTAAAGATTCAACCGACTTCCAGAAACGAATGATAAAAGTTATAAAAAGTTATAAGAGTTTCAAAACTTTTAGTTCGAAAGAACCATAATCCAAGATTTATCGCCATTTTTAAAGTGGTTGCATTGATGTTATATGTTGTTTCACAAGGAAGATTCGAAATTAAAGTCACGATGGAGAAATTAATTGTATGACACGATCATTAATTGTGAAAAAGGTTTGCAGCAGAATAAGAAAAAAAAAAAAAAGAAGAAAAAGAGGAAGAACAATTTACAACTTTGACCCTATTTTGGCCACGTGCCACTGCTTCCAAAGCTTCTATCTACCGACTTGTCGAACCATGACAAGTTTATCTCTAGTCTGTGAAATTTTATTGGACATTGTTATTCTTGACTCGAGAAACAATACAAACTTTTTTATTGTGTTGCATCTAGGATGCAATTTTTTTTTTATCTGCGCCTTTATTTCTTTATTTTAAAGTAATCTATGAAAACAAAAAGCTGTAAATCTTTACAGTCGAATGATCGTTATATCTTTGAATGTACAACATTGATTTTTTAATTTTAGTAATGATATTAAAGTATCGAATTATATTATCAAAATTACTAAACTTCTTAGAATGAAAGAAAATTAAAAATATTTTAAAAGTTTTTCTTTTAATTTTTTTACTATATAGAAATTATTAATAAATTTCTCTGAACGATTCATTCATTAATTATGTACCATTATCTAGATTAATGAATTTTATCTTTTCAGTAAAATTAGAGTAAAATTTCTATTAATAATAATACAAGTAGCGATAGACCTGATTATAATTGGATCAATCAGAAACAATGAAATTAATGTATGGTTCTTAATTAATTTATGTTTAAATCATCATCTGTTTTATCATTGTAAAAATTATTCTAATAATATTTTTAAAACATTTGAAGAATATTATATTCGTGAAAAATTATCTAAAATTTTATGAGAAATCATTTTAAACATTTTTTCTAAGAATTTCTTCCCAAAAATTTTGTTTCAAAATATCATTTTGAATATATCCTGAAGAAATTTTGTCTTTGGAAAGATTATCTGAAAATAGAAAATAATTTTTGAAAAAAAAATTAAAAAAAAGATACATAAAAAAACTTCTTAAAAATTGTATCTCAAAAATCGTTTAAAAAAATTATTAATAAATTTCTTATAAATTTCACTTCCTTTTTCCTTTCTTTTTCTTCGAAAATATCTATATACATATTTTTGACTATTAATAAAATATTAAACTTCTTTCTTCTTATTTCTAATTTTTACTATGTACTTGATACCACATAAATCATCACATGTACATATATTATATTATATTCAATTAAAAATAAAACAAGTAAATTACCAATTACAATCATTATAATATATACTTTTTATTACACTTTTATTTTCATATTATCACTATTAATTTTCCATCTTCGTGTAATATTAAGTACCAGGTTCCATTAATAAGAAGAAAAAAAGAGAAGAAAGGAAAAAGATAAACAAGAAAATAACACGATCATTGGAATTCACGTAATAAAAACATTTATATTCTTTCAACAATTTGTACAATTAAAGATCGCTTTAAATTAAAACCATGTATGAAACTATATATAGAAATATCATTAATCATTACGATTGTAAACCGCGATAAACGGATTCACAAGTTTGAACGAAGTGCACGAGTGGTCATAAGGAAGGAAATCGCGGTGGAATTCGCATGAGTGTCACGCAAGATGCAAATTTCATGTATTCCCCTCGATCTTGACGCGTATCTTGATCAAACACAAGTTCAATTTTACGGTGCCTCGTAAATTTCATTGAATTATCCAGCAACATCGTATTATTCACTTAAGTGCGGCTAGGCGTGAAGACTGTTTAAATTTCTTTTCCACCATTTTATCGGGGCAACCGTGCCAATTTATCGATGCTTTCATGACTTCATTTAAAATAATCGATGTTATAATGCAACTTTTTCTCATGTTCAAAATACTTGTAATTTTAATATAATTATTTATATTATTGTGTGTGCGATTTTGCTTAATATTTCTTTAAAATAAATTTAATTTCCTTTTTTTTTTTTTAAAAAATCATTATTAACTTTCTTAACAGTTTGGAATTTTCAGAAATTTCAAGATTAAAATTTTTAGATTAAAGAATTTTAAATTGAGAATTAATCTTAAAATTTTAAGTGACCAAAGAGATAAAACAAAATATAGAATGAAACGATAATCTTGCTTCTTCTAACGCAAATTTTAATCGTTTTAATAAATAAGCGTAGTTATTTTTGCATGAATTTGTTTTGATCTCTTAAAGAATCGATTTTTTAAAGATGTTTCAATACATTCTTCATAACATTCATACATAACTAAGAGAAAAAGAATGGAAATAGCTGATGATGCCATTGAACGCGATTCGCCGAACTGCAAAAATCACGAATGCAGATTTGACAAAATGGATATTGAGTAGGTTGAGAGTAAGAAAGAATTGGTAGAAATAAAAAGAAAGGAAAATAATGATGTAGAAAAATCGAGGAACTTAAAAATTTCGAAAATATTTAAAGATCTACAGAAGATCGTATATAGATAAAAAAATTAAAGGATTTAAAGAATTAAGATTTAAAACTGAAAAAATTTGAAAGCGTGAGAATTTACAAATTGATTGAAGATTCAAAGGTATGGAAATGTAAAAATTTGAAAGATATAGAAAAAAGAAAAAGATTCCAGCAATATAAAAATATCTCAATATGTACAAAACTTAACATTTCATAAATCTCAAACAATAAAACTAGATGTCTAAAAGTTTAACACCATAAATTTATCCAGAGAATAAACACTAGAAATTTAAGGATCCAAAAAATCCAGTGATCCACAAATAAATGATCGAGGACAAAAGTAAAAAAAAAAAAAAACAAGATAATAGAAAAACAAAACGCGTACAAAGAGAAAATGAGGGAAACCGGAAAAAGGAAAAAGACACTTGCGGACGAGGTTAACCTCCGGCGTATCCCGTTCTTTGTTCTTTGTCTCATCCGGTCGGTCTTCGTTTTATGATTAAAACGATTGAATCCAGGTTAACCTTCGACAATCGTGTACAGCGTAAATTGCCAACATGAT